>NW_015439911.1:0-8812 GCF_001577835.2 Coturnix japonica | reverse complement strand
TGGGGGAAAGACAAGGGAAGGGTAAGGGGGGAAGAGGGGAGAGGGAAGCCAAGAGGGGAGAAGGAGGGTAGGAGAAGACGATAGGGAAGGAGGGAGATATGGGGGAAGGAACACCAAATAAAGCAGACTTGTAATATTATAACGAAAAAAAACCCGTTTAAGGCGGCGAGAAGAGCCCACACTACAAAAACACATACACCGAAAGGGGATCACAAAAAAAAAGGAAACCAAAATCCATCCGCAAAGGAACGAACACGAGACCGAGGGCTATTAATATAGACAAAACCTACAGAAGAGAGATACGAGTCCGAAGAGCCCAAAGGACGGTGATGCGAAGGCAAAAAAGACAAGAAGGGCGGACAAGAAGAAATCGTACGGGAGAGGGTAGCGGCGAGGAAGAGAGAGGAAGGCGAGAGGAAAAAGAGAATAAGAGTCGTAGCACTGAATAGAAAAAAGGCAAAAGCGGCACTAGAGCAGAGGCACGAGAGATCTGATATGACCCACTCAAACACAAATGGCTCTCAATTCAAAGTGAGAAATAATCCCGTGAGATTCAACAGCACACACAGTCAAAATAAGCACAGACACAAAACCAACAACAAAAACCCAAGAGGAGCTAAACCCAATATTAAGGCCACAAAAGAAAAAATTGACAACGGCGACATACCCAATAAACCAACCCGACTAGATAAATAGCACGAGATACTAACAACAGTCGCGGCTACTATAAATGCTATCACAAGAAAACTCTTCCATTAGATAATACAAACTATAGAGAGCTACAAGGACACACTAACTGCCAAAGAGCATGTACCAAAAACTGATCTAAAACAAGCCAAGAATACAACAGAAAAAAACCTAACAAAGCAAACATCTCTCTCAGTAAACCAGATCGTGTCTTTGTGTACTATCAAGATCCTAAAACAAAAACAAAACAACAAAACAGAAAAGAAGTGAAAAAATATCTAAAAAAAAAACCCTCCAGGCATTAAGCAATAAAGAACATACACTAGTTTAAGTGACACCTTAAACAATTGATGCTATATACATTGCTTTCATCACCTTCATCTCACATTCATTAATTCGCACAACTGCTGCAGTGTAGTACATACAATTCTTATATCGAACTGAAGACTAGATATACATTTTTAAGAAAAGAATATAGGCCCCAAACTTCCCACTGAAAATAAGAATTGCTCTCCACCAGCTATGAACAGAACTTGTGCAAAAAAGCGCCGCAGCGCCGGCTAGACATCAGACGGCGCGGACTGAAACACCTAGTTAACCCAATGACAAGCATGCATAACCAAGAGACTTGGCCATCTCAACTGAAATTGACAGATGTGTCATGACCACACATTTCAGCCCTGTTCCAGTGAATCTTGTTAACCTAACATACACTTATAACCATATAACACACCCGGGGGCTAGGGCAGAAGTATACATGCATAGTATACTCACAGCAATCACAGTAATGAAAGAAGGTAAGAAGTTTTGTAGGAAATATCTACATGGTTTATAGCATTTTCATAATTTTTCATAAGAGACACTAGTGGAAAATTCAGGCAGAAACAAATCTGTTCAACTACTGACTTCTACAGCTTCAACTTAAGGGCTAATTTGGATTTTTTTCTTCCTATTTGAACAGATATTATTAGCAGAGATAATAGCAGTGCACTGACAATTGCTGGGGCAAAAGGAGATTTTTACACTTCTTTTCCCTTTGTGTTTTTTCAGTTTAGAAGTATGAGTAACAGTTTTGTTATTTTATGTGCAGACCAGATCAAACAGTTGTAAAGCTTTTTTCCCCCAACAGTCCTGCTACGGCTGGTGGAATTTTCAGCTCTCTGTGTGGCCACATTACTGGAATCCATGGTCAACACATGGAATTAGCTTCACTGAGATCAATGAAAGTTGTAGGGCTTTAGACGCAAGTTGTAATGAAGCCATCATCCTAAGAAGCAAGGCATTATCCCAGTTCCAATGATAGAGTTGACCAAGATGAAAATTTGATCCAAGGTTTTTGATTAAAAAAGTTAGAGGAATATTCAGCCTCTCTTGTTTCTTGTGGACCTTTAGATAGGTAATTTTGGATCCTTGACTTTGCATATAACACACTTTGGGCTTGTCTCTGCACTTAATAAAAAAAATAACTTACAGGCATTAAATGACATAGCACGAGACTTGGAGAGCAAATAGCAGTATTTTTCCTTGGGCTGACACAAAAACAGAAGGTGTTGCAATCACTAGGCGCTATGGATCAGCGTCCAAGTTGGGCAGCCTGAGCAGTCGATGCACTGAGATACATGACTCGTGTCGAAGAGGTAACAAGGCACGCGCTGAAAGATGGAAGGATGCAGAGAAGTCTACCCGATCCGAGATGAAAGGGCGGACAATGAGGCTACGCAATGTGAATTTGGCAACAGGCAGCAATATGATTCTGAGATGTGGAATCGAAAAGGTATATCGGCGTGCGGGCGCGAGCAGTTGGAGAAACGGAGAATGAGCGTCCAGCGAGGCTGCGCAAGGAGGCTCCCACTGGTGGATCAATACTTTGTTAGCTTATCGGCTTAACGCGGAGTGTGACGAAGCCCCAGGCGCACATCATGGAGTACTGCAGTCGCAGGGAGAGAGGGCGATCTGACGCGGCCCCAGTATCAGGCACCAGCGATGTGGGAGGCGCTTGCTGGGGAGTTAAGTCCAGAGGGAGCTGTGCCGCGAATAGCGATAAAAAATGGCTAATGAAGATTGATGCTGAAGGTTGGAGGGCACCTCAGACCTTATGAAGAAAATTTGGAGGGAACTGGGGCTTATTTAGGTGGCATTGGAGAAGTGAAGGAGAAGGAGACCTCTCTGTGAATCTTCCAGTATTTGAAGGGAGCATACAAGCAGGAAGGAGGCTAACTTCTTACAGCAACTGATCAGCTTTAAACTTGAAGTGAAAAGATTTACATTGGATGTCAGGAACAAACCTTTTCATTCCAGAGAATTGGTGAGGCGGCTGGAACAGTTTGTCGGCAGAGAGGTTGTGGATCAGGCCCTAAATCTGCTCTGGAGGTTTTCAAGGGAACGAGCCAGGCTTGGATGGGGACCTGGGGGGCAGCCTGATCTAAGGCTGGGTGGCAAGCGCAAACTCGGGCCGCTATGTATATTGGCAGGGAAAGCATGGAACTACGAATAATATTTATGCGTACCCATGCTAGAGCTTAAAAGCGCAGGGGAATTGCTAGGATTCTAAAGCTAGCGTGAGTGAAAGTATTTAGAATCGATCCTTCTATATGCTTAAATGCGGCAGAATGGAAAAAAACTTTTAAATTGAAATTATCAAGAGAGAGATCTATTGAAGCTAGCAGCTATGGGAAACTACAAGCAAGAAGAGACAAAAAGTAGGAGGGCCTGCTTGAGACTTGTAAGCAGGAAGATGCGAGATTTAAATATACACGAGGCATGGAAACGCAGGACCAATCAGTTACCTCCAATCCCACCCGAAGGTCATTGCGATCCCTAAACGGCACTTAGGCTGAGTATAAGATTCCTGTGAGTGATGAATAGGCGAGTAGAACGACCAGAGTTGACGTACAGTCGTGCTGAACTGATCTGCTTGAGAGAGAGAGTAGCCATGCAGGAAGAAAGAAAAAAGAGCCTATATCTTAATTATTTTCAAATTGCGTGGCGAGGCACCCAGAAAGGGATGCAGAAGCCACGTCTGAAGATGTTTTAGGCACTCTAAAATCTTCTAATAAGGGTTCAGGCAAGCAGGGCAAAGTCTTGAATATCTAGGAAGCAACACCATGTGTTCTATGTATGTAAATACGAATTTTAATCTGCATCAGTTTCCCTTTAGAGTATACAACTAATGCTAAAACCCTTTATTGATCCCTGTGATCATTATGTGAGCATGACTGCATGGTTGATCTGCTTCACAAACCCAAGTTGCTATCTTTAGTGATGCCCCTAATTTCACGTTCAAAAAATAACAACAATAATAATGCACGGCGAACTGTACGGCCTTCAGTAAAGTCATAGAAGTTTTAGGAATTTAGGCAGATTTAAGGCACGACCTCTGTCAAAGTTCATAAGGTCTCCATCTGTGTGTGAGTAACTGCCAGGCTACAGAAATATGGACCCCCACAGCAGCTCGCTCCTGACTACCTGCTGCTTCCAAAACACAGGCCAGACATTAGCCCCACACTCTCACAGGATCAAACAGAGGCTAACAGGCAGTGCTTATTTCATGCAAAGCTACACACACTAGCAAACTACAAGTAAAAATAATTAAAAAATTAATTTATGTTTGGCCTAGTGGATATTTCGGGGGGATTTGTTTTTTTTCTTGACCAAATCTGCTGTCTGCCAAGAACAAAATCACATTTGTTAACTTGACAAGGCATGACATTTCCAACAAACAAACAAAACCCTAAAAACTGTATCAAATTTATTTCCCCCTCCCAGAAACCAAATTTCAAATTTCACATTCAGCGATCAACATTTATTTAACACTTAGTTAAGGGTACTGATGCAGAACTGAATGTTTGTAGGGATGGGCAAATTCTTCTTTTCATCTTGCTCCAGTCAAAAATATTAATAAAAATAAATAATGCAACCCAGGCACTGTTTCTTTTAGATATGTGGTGGCATTCTTTTTTTTCCTTTCACTCCGGATAGGCTGTAGTGTCTTCATCACGGCGAGAGGGCACATTGGAACATGGCAGCAGAATGCAGGACATCAATTATTAAAGGACATCTACTTCCAGTGGATTTCGATCTGCTTTGACCCCCCCCATATCCCCCCCCGTTGTCCCGGGGATGCTACATTGATCTCCTTCAGCCCATAGTTCCTAATGGAGGAAGGAAGGAACGAAGGGGGGGGGTCCTTCCTCTTAAGGCAGAGCCCCCCCCCCCCTTCACTCCGACACCGAGATCCGGTCAAACACCGGGAGGCGATGGGGGCTGCCCGGTGTCACCGTGTTTCCTTCCGCCGGTACCGGCCCGTGAAGGAAATGACAACGGGATCCGTAAGGGCACGAGCCGCAACGTTGGAAGGTGCTACAAGGCTGAGTGCGGTATTTCGGGTGGCGACGGAGCCCACGGAGCTCCTCGGTACCGTGAGCGAACTGACACCGGGCTCCGTAACGGCAACGGCCGGTAGCGGTGAACGGGCGGCACAGTTCGGTCTTATAAAGCGGGGACGGAGGCGACGATGGAGGCGATAAGGAGAAGCAGAGCGGGGATTGAGGAGGTGATAACGACGGTGATAACGATGGTGATAAACGGGAGGTCTCCGGTGATAACCGGGATGTCTCCGGTGACGTCGGGTGGAAGACGAGGGAGGAAAGAGGAGACGGGAACGGCACCGGGAGGGTCCCGGGAGGGTCCGAGCCCAACGTTAGAGCCGCCAATGCCAACAACGTTGTGTCCGGTGGGTGTGAACGGGCCAAACCGGGGGGGGCACCGAGGAGCCGAGGGGAGAAACCGGGCGGGGGGGGCACGGAGCGGCCGGTGGGAGCGCTGAGAGAGCGTAAGAGGCGGCCTATGTCCGGTAACGGCGGCGGATCCTCCCCCCATGGGGAACGAGGAGGACGAGGGGGCTCCGGTGATGGATCACGGGGCGGCTGACGGTACAACGGGGCCTATAGGGGAGGAAAACGGGGAGGTCAGGGGGGGTCCGAAGGGGTCACGGACGGTACCGAAGGGGTCCGAATGTGCCCGAAGGAACCCGAACGGGACCGAAGGGGCTACGAACGGGACCGAAGGGGACGGGGGACGCTCGTTACCTGGTGCAGCGGTTCCGGTGCCGGCCCGGCTGTAGCGGCGGCCATCACGGAGCTGGAAGCGGAAGGACGACGCTGCCGGTGGCGTCGCGTCTCGGGGCTTTTATAGGCGCGCCCCGCGTGACGTCACGACGGCGAGGTTGGGGGGCGTGGCCGGAAGTGGGAGCGAGGCGCGGCCATGAGCTCAGCGGGGCGGGGTGATGACGTCACGAAGGGGCGGGGTGATGGCGTCAGCAAAAGGGGCGAGGAGGGGAGGGGTGGGATGAGTCAGTGTACCGGGAACAGGAGGGGGGGGGCGCGACCCCACAATAAGGTTGGAGATATAAGGGTGACCCCCCCCCAATAAGGTTGGTTGTATAGGGGGGACCCCCCCCCAATGATAGGGGTGACCCCCCCCCAATAACGTTGCCTATATAGGGGTGACCCCCCCCGAATAACATTGGGGATATAGGGGTGACCCCCCCCCAATAACATTGGGGATATAGGGGTGACCCCTCCAAATAAGGTTGGAGATATAGGGGTGACCCCCCCCCAGTAACATTGGGGATATAGGGGTGACCCCCCCAAATAAGGTTGGAGATATAGGGGTGACCCCCCTCCAATAACGTTGGGGATATACAGGTGACCCCCCCCCAATGATGTTGGAGATATAGGGGTGACCCCCCCCAACAGCTTCTATGACTATCTTGTCTTAAGTAATTTTGTGCCACTTTCCTTGAATATATATTAGGCCATTATGGTCACTGTTGCGCTGTTTATGGATTTCTACGTGATAGAGTGACCCACCCCCACTACATATAGGATCATATATACATCTGGCTTGACCCTACACCACTTAACCCCCCCCATGAAGTCTTGGGCCTGCTCCATGCCAGACAGTATTTTTTGCCTTTATTACAAAGGGCTGGCGGGTTTATTAATCATCAGGGCTCCCGCGTGGGGGCAATTTGCCTGGTGATTTTGGTGAGTTGGACTCAGCAGGGCGGTGTATTGGATTGTCTTTGGGGCTCCCTCGATCTGGGCTTGATAGGAGGGCAGGGGTATATGGGTGTAGGGGAGGCTTCTCCTGTAGCCCCCTCCCCTTTTGGGGCTGCTGGTACCAGGGCGGGTGCGTGTTTGCTGCTGTGGATAGCGGTTCTGGAGAGTCACTTTGTGCGCAGGCGGCGCTGGGGTTGGGGGTCGGGATGGGGGGTGGGGCCATAGGGATGTGTGGGTGGTTGCGGGGGGTATGGGCCAAGATATAGGGCTGGGGGGCTGGGGGGTTGGGCAGATATGGGAGTGGGGGGTGGGGGGGTTATGGCGGGCCGATAGTAGGGCTGGGCTTTGCGTTTTGTTGGTGGGGTATGGGCCAGATATGCTGGGGGTGGGGGGGTGGGCAGATATAGGGCTGGGGGGCTGGGGGGTGGGGCGATGGGTGGGGGGTTCTGGGGGGGTGGCTTAGAGTACGGGGTGGTGGGCTGGGCAGGGTATGGCAGATATAGTGCGTCTGGGGGCGTGGCGGTGGGTATCGGACGAGAGTTTAGGGCGTGGGTGTGGGTGGGCATAGTCTAGGGGGTGGGCCGATTGCTTGTGTGTGACTGGTCGAAGGGGGTGGTAATGCTGGTTTGGGAGGGGGGAGTAGGCTGGTGGGGGGTAGGGGGCAGATAGGGTTTGGCTGGTGTGGGGGGGGGTTATTGGTCATGGATTATATGGATGTAGGTTGGGGAGTGGGAGGTATGGCAGAGTTAGGGGCGTGGGCGGCGCGGGATTTTGTGGTGAGGTTACTATCCACGCGGCTTGTGGCTTTCTTAGTCGGTGGGTGGATGGGGGGGTGGGGGGCTGAGGCTTTGTGTTGGTGTGGGGTAGGGGTAGATAGAGGGATTGGGGTGGTGGGGGTATTGTGTCAGATATATGGTTGGTGGGGGGGGGTGGGTATTGGGCCAGATCTTAGTGGCATGGGGGGTTTGTAGGTCGATGATTTGCATAGGGCTTGTGTGTGTGGTAGTGTATGATTGTTGGAGAGGGGGGCGAGTAGGCTGGTTTGGTTGTTGTGTTCGTTTTAGCTCCGATTTGGGGAAGTTCAGGTTTTGGGGCCCTTGGGTTGTGTTTGTGGGTTTGAGATTGTTGGAGCTAAGATAGAGGATATGTGGGGGGTAGAGGGTTGGGGTAGTGTGGTCCAGACTTGTTGTGTGGGTGTGCTGATGTGGAGTTGTTGGCGGCGTTAATTTTGTGTTGTGTTGTTTCGGTCAGGATGCTCGAGTTTAGGTTGTGTCGTAGGTTGAGTGGGGGGTTATGGGGCCAGGAATTGCTAGTACTTTAGTGGGCTTGGGTTGTTGTCTGGGTTGGTGTGGGGGGGTATGGGACACAACACCACACACAAGGAGTGTGCAAAAGTATATTGGCAAATGGAAACGGGAAGTGAAAATGGGAAGGGTTTGGAAACGTCACCTTGGGGGGGGGGGCTGGGAGGGGGGTAGCAGCTCTAGTTACTTGGGGAGCTCTCACAGGCGAGCTGACGCTATCACACAGGGCATAGAACTTAGCTCCAGGCTCTTGTCAAAGCGTTGCAACTAAGTTGCTCCCAATTTTCAGACGCTTTTTCCCGTGGCATAGGAAGTACGTCAGTGTGTCGGTGTTCGTAGGTCGGCTACGGTCGGTACGCATCACCCGTCGGACTCGATTCACGATGGGCGTGGGGGGGGTGGCGAACATTGGTAAGGGGGACTTTGGAAGGGTTTGGCGCTGTAGAAGATGATGGGAGCGGGGGGGAGGCTTGGAGGGTGTCTGGTGGTTGGGCAGGGGGAGAGGGAGGCTGGGGCATCTGAGGGAAAGCCATTGTTTGGTGGGGGTTTGGTAAGATTTGATCTCCAGTGGGGGGGTGATTGCTGGGATGGGGCTGGGGGTCGTAGTTGATGCACCCCTCCCACTATGGGGTCACGGTCATGCCAGATTGTCTAAGTGTTTGGATTCGTAGCAGTTCAGCGTGGTTCTAGAGGGCTGCACCTTCATCAGGTCTATGCCAGGGGAGCACAGGGGAGGGGGGGGCGATGATTGAACTGAGA
>NW_015439910.1:85136-101160 GCF_001577835.2 Coturnix japonica | reverse complement strand
GCCCAACCCGCTCTGGGACAACAGGGCCATCTCCTAGCAGGATGTGCTGGCAGGTGTTTCTTCATTTTTCTTCTTCATCTCAGCAGAGTATTTCCCTTCTCACCATCATGTCCTATGACCGCTACTGTTGCCATCTGCAAGCCCACTGCACTACGGGACTTGATGGACAGCAGAGCTTGTGCCACCATGGCAGCAAGCTGCCTGGGGGCTGGGGTTCTCTATTCCCTGCTGCACACTGCCAGTACGTTTTCACTGCCTCTCTGCCAAGGCAATGTTGTCAACCAGTTTTTCTGTGAAATCCCCAGATCCTCAACTCTCCTGCTCAGCGCTCCTACCTATGCCCGTGACAGGGGACATGGCTTTGGGGAGAGTGGTGGAGATGAAGCCCAGGTTGAGGAGGGCCAGGTTGAGGAGGAAGAAGTACATGGGGGTGTGCAGGTGGCGGTTGCAGGCTACGGCTGTGCTGATGAGGCCGTTGCCCAGGAGGGCAGCCAGGTAGATGCCCAGGAAGAGCCAGAAGCGCAGGAGCTGCAGCTGCTGCGTGTCTGCCAATGACAGCAGAAGGAACTCGCTGATGGAGCTGCTGTTGGACATCTGCTGATCCTGGCCATGGGGAATTATCCCAGAAGAAAAAATTGGGTTAGATGAGATTTCTCTTGGCACAAACCTGTACCATTCGTTTGTGACCTTCGTCCTGCTGTATAATCCAATCCTTTTTCATTTTCTGTTGGAAATGTTTGTTCAGATCCACGGCCTAAGATTCTTGTCATTATTTGGAATGTGGATGGAAGAGGAGAAGAGGCCTCTAAAAGTCGACTCTGGAGAAGGCGACCCTGGACTACCCAGGTGGGTACACTGTAAATTGGCAGGAGTGCTCAGTTTTACTTGTAGAATGTGATGTCTCTCTTAGCATCTCTCCACATCATCTCCCTGGGCTTTCTGGTAACAGAGATGCTAAGGCAAATACTTGCATCCTGCAGGGCTATTCACTGCTTGGAAGGACCTCTCTCTTATAGAGAGAGCCAAGTGTCCTAATGATGGAGTCTCATTAAAAGAAATACAGCTCATTTCCCAGCTGCACAGAATGTGTTTTCCACAGCCCTGAGCAGCTGCTCTGAGCCCGTGTGCTGGAGAAGGAAATGAGCTCACGCCTGGAGAGATGCAGCTCTGCTCTGCCGCATCTCTGGCTGCAGAGGAGGCGGTTCAAACCTGAATGGGATCAGCAAAGCTAATTCTGTCCATCTAGCCATGAAAGGCTGATGGAACACGACATACTTTTCACAAACCTACTCATCTCCAAAGCTACAGCACAGCAATCTCAGTGCTGTGTTAATATATACAGCTTGTCTCCCATTTCTCCAGTCATCCCTACCCTAACGGTAAGAAAATGAACAAAGAGCAGGAATTCCCATGTTTGGTCCTCTTTTTTTTTTAAGTCCCTTCTGCAATGCCCCGAGCACGCAGTGCAGCTGTGAGCCTCCAGCCTCATGCAGCACCCCAAGCAGCAAAAGGCCTCTGTGCTGCTGGAGGTCTCCTTCCCCCTTCCCCCCCCCCCCCCCCCCCCCCCCCCCCCACCCCCCCCCCCCCCCCCCCCTCCCCTCGCACATCTCCCTACAACTACCTGGGCAGCTCCCCGGGCAGGCTGAGTGCCAAGCCTGGCGGGCAGCTGAATCCCTGCCCCGGCACAGTGCCCTGGGATGCAGGGATCCTGGTTCTGCAGGACACCTTTACACTTCCATAGGGACGGGATTCAGCTGAATCCATTCAGGCATCTTATCCTGAAGTTGTAGTTCTGTCTCCTGGAGGGGACTCAGCTTCCTCCCATGCCTCCCACACACCCAGCCGGACCAGCACTGACCACACATCTGGCCACAAGCATCTGCCCCCCTGCATCCCTCCTCTTGCACAGCCTTCTTTCTCCTCCATCGCCATTCATTCCCATCTTTGCCTGTTGCAGTCACACTCCAGTTATCAGCTCTCACTGACTACATTTCCCTCTTGGATCCCCAGTGCTACCCCCATACTGGCTGTACCTCCCGCTCCCTGGCAGAGCTGCCATCTGTGTCACACAGGTTGTGCTGCACTCGGTGACATCTCGGTGTCTGCTGTAAGACAAAATACCCTTAAATAGCACATGTCCTTTTTTGGTCAGTGATCCTTGAAACCTTCATCTGCAACACTGAGACCTCCCTAAGGAGCAGTTCAGGCTTTGAAAACCTGAGGGAAATGGCTCTTTCTGCACTGTAATGAGCCCCTCAGCATATGTGGTGTACGTGAACTTTGGGGACCAAGAGAAGACTGCTGTAAGCAAACGATGGAGGTGCAGTCAAAATGCTGTCCAGAAATGTTCGAGAGTGTAGGAGCTGTAATTGGTCCCTGTGGGGCCATTACCAACAAAGCCTCCCCACAGCCGTATTAGAGCAGGTAATTGGAAACTGTAATGACAGGCAGGCCCTCATCTTTTTGCTTAGCACCACTACTATGGGGTAGTGGGCTACAAACTTCAGTTCCAGATGATGAGCAAAGCACCAAGAGATGGTAGCCTGTCAATCACACCTGGTTTGACTCAAATGTTATTGGCTATTCTTTCTTCTCAGTTGGCAAAGCACAAAGAGAAGTTTGTTACTGTCAGACTTTCGCTCTTTCTACTGCCACTATTGATGGAGGGTAGTTAGGGACACCAGACACTCCGTAAATAAATTCTCATTTTGCAGTTTTTCATATACAGTCAGCTGGCCATGAAAATCACAGAGCCCACTGGCTATGTGCTACACCACGTCAATTTCTAGGAAGCTGGTAAAACATTAGGGCAAGTGAGGCTCTTCTTGAGATACTCCTTTAAATAATTAATAATAATTGGTATCGTTGACCAGGCTGAGCAGCTTATAGTAGACTCACACAGTGACATCCACTTTATTTCCTTGTCCCTTAATCCGTATGAAAGTAGGAATCAGGTAAATAGGGCCCTTTCATGAAGATGAAGTATCCTTGGCTTTGGGGAATGTCAGAAGAAAAGGGTCAGTGGGACACGTTGACATTGCTATAGTTACAGTACAGCTGGGTCTATAGTTAAGACAATACAGCTGAGTATACATAAGGGAAGGGTAGCCAAAGGAACTGGTTTTGACTGGACTAAGTGAAGGAGCAGGGTCAAAGACGAGAGGTCAACCTGAGGAAGACTTCTGACTTCATCCCAACGACCACTAGAGCAAGACCCCCACTATGGACTGCGCATGCGTCAGTAGGAGGGACAACATGTAAATGAGTTCCCAGAAAAACAATGAATATGTTAATGATTTCTTGGAAATCTGTTGAATATGTATACGCTTGCTCTATAACTTTCTAATGCTCCTGTCTATCGGTGCACATGACAGGAGGAGTGATCCCCCACGTTCCCAGCGCTGCATAAACACATACTTGCTTTATAATCTAATTCTGGTTATAGAGTCTGATTCTGCATGTCAATTTTGGCGACCCAGATGGAACCATCTCTGCTTGGCTGTGGGACCAGCTGAGAGAGGGGATGCCTATGGTGCGCCCCGAGATTTCTCGGAAGGACTCCCCTTCCTCACCTGATCACCGTGGGAGCAGACAAGGACCATCCATGGGTGGAAAAGTATGTGTATGGGATAAGGGGAGCATGTAAGGCGTAAGGAGACATGCTACGCAGGGTATAAGCAAAGCGATTGTCGCTTCCCCTGGATGAGTGAGCTCACAGATCTGGTTGGTTGCCGGCTGGGGTAGGAAAACTCCTTGGGCGTTCCTACAAAGGGACCCATAAGTCGTACATGGGGAACATAAGTCGTATGTGTGGAACATAATTCGTACGCGGGGAACGTAAGTCGTACGCGGGGAAAAGTCTGGGACCATAGAAGTGGGAGCTACAGGTCGACTTATTACTTTTATCCTCAATGAAAAATATAAAGTTGTGTTATTGCTGCTCTTAACATCTATTGTTTCTGGCCAGATACCGTGTTTGAGTAATTGCTATCAAAGCGCTTGAAAAAGGGTCTGCAGCTCTGACTCAGTGAAGTGTGAAGCCGGCAGTGTATGTGATTGAGAGTATGAAATATATGGTTGTCTGATTGTTTGTTTACATATGATAGATAAAATTGCTGCTAATACTCATAATAGTTTGCATACAAGTGTGAGTGAGTCGGAGTTCTTGCCTTGTAAGTTGGTTCTCCCGTAAGAGAAATGGTTAGTGTGTTTTAGGGAAGAATTGAAGTGACTGTGTGCGTTATATGAGTAAATGAATTATTTGGAGTGGAATGAGAATGGAAGAGTATATATTATAAATTATAGTGATGGACCGGAGGAACGGTGTCGATTTCACAGAACTAACGAGTGTTGACCTGTATATGTGATAATTTGTTTAGTCTGTATGGAAAGATATTAAGGTTGGTGTTGTCATTTGTGCCCAGAGTGCGGGTGTGACTGGTAAAATGAGTTTTGGGTATTCTTTTTGGAAATTTTGAAGTACGAGGAGTTATCGGTGGGGATTCCAGGAGGATAGTGAATCAACAGAGAAGTACAATGGAGAGTTTACATTTAAAGTAAAGGAGGAGCCTGCAATAGAATTACTTAGCTTGGCCTTAATAGCTACCCCAATAAGTACAGAGATACCAGAAGAAGTAAGGGACGAGGTTTACCCAGGAGTATGGGAAGTTGAAAACCCAGGCTGAGTTAAAAATGCACCCCCTGTAGTAATAAAAATCAAGCCAGGGAGTCAGCCCCTAAGAATTAAACAGTATTACCTAAGGATGGAAGATAGAGAGGGAATACGACCAATAATTGACCGATTCATAAAGCATGGCCTACTGGTAGAGTGTAAGTCAAAATACAATACACCAATATTACTGGTCAAGAAGCCTGATGGGAGTTATAGAATTGTCCAAGACCTAAGGGCAATCAATAAAATAACAGAGGACTTATACCCTCTGGTAGCTAATCCATATACCCTGCTCACCAAATTATCCACTGAACTAACATGGTTTACCGTCTTGGATTTGAAGGATGCTTTTTCTGCTTGCCACTAGCCATGGAAAACCAGCTGTTATTCACTTTCGAATGGGAAAATCTGAGTACAGGATGAAAATCACAGCTTACATGGACTGTGCTTCCACAAGGATTTAAGAACAGTCCTATGATATTTGGGAATCAGTTGGCAAAGGACTTGGAGCAGTGGGAGCACCCATCTGATGCAGGGGTATTATTACAATATGTGGAAGATCTTTTAATAGCTACCTAAACAAAGGAGTCATATCTGAAGTGGACAGTTAGTTTGTTGAATTTCCTTGGACTTAATGGGTATCAAGTTTCCCCACAGAACGAACAGGTGGCTCAACAGCAAGTGACATACTTGGGATACGAGACTGCTACGGGGACATGGATGCTGGGACCCACCCAGAAGGACGCTATTTGTCAAACCCCTGAGCCACACACCTCCAGGGAGCTGCAGACATTCCTCGGAATGACAGGATGGTGCCGTTTATGGATACCTAACTACGGAATAACGGTAAAGCCGCTCTACGCAATGTTAAAATCTTTCCCAAAGGATCTGATTTGGGATGGGGAGGCCAGAAGTGCATTTCAGCAGTTGAAACAGGAGTTGATGAAGGCCCCAGTATTGGGACTCCCAGATGTCACTAAGCCCTTTCTGCTATTCTCCTATGAAAAAAAAAACCAAACAAAACAACAGGGGATAGCCTTGGGAGTTTCAGCCCAAAATCTTGGACCATATCGGAGGGCAGTAGCTTACTTCTCTAAACAGCTTGATGAAAGAAGCAAAGGATGGCCTGGATGTCTAAGGGGTGTGGCTGCCTTGGTAATCAATATCCAAGAGGTACAAAAGTTTACAATGGAGCAGAAGATAACTGCATTGGTATCCCACATGGTCTCTACAGTGCTGGAGGAAAAGGGGGACATTAACTTTCCCCTCAGAGATTTCTGAAATATTAAGCCATTCTAGTGGAACAAGATGATGTAGAAATAACAGTAACAAATATTGTAAATCCAGCTGCTTTTCTTAGTGGAATTACAGGAGAACCTGTGTCTCACAACTGTTTAGAGACTATTGAAGCAGTATATTCCAGTCGCAGAGACCTGAAAGAAGAACCATTGGAGGATGCGGAAGACACCTGGTACACAGACGGGAGCAGCTTTGTTCGACATGGGATTCGTAAAGCAGGATATGCGGTAACAACCATTAATAATATAATAGAGGCTAAGGCCTTGCCTCCAAACACCTCAGCACAGAAAGCTGAAATAATAGCCCTCACAAGGGCCCTAGAATTAGCAAAAGGGAAAAGGATAAACATATGGACTGATTCAAAATATGCCTTTATGTACATGTACATGGAGCAATATGAAAAGAAAGAAGACTGTTGTCAACCCAAGGGAAAGGTATTAAACACACTGAAGAAATACTCAGACTCCTGGAGGCAGTACAACAGCTGGAGAAGGTTGCTATAATGCATTGTTGATCCCACCAAAGGGGAGACAGTGCTGAAGGAATGGGAAATGCGCTGGCTGATAGAGAAGCGAAGCGATCGAGCGGCAGAAGGTGAGGTGGTGGAGGGTTCCTTGATTCCAGATGGTAAAATTCAAGTGGATGGTGAGCCAAAGTACTCAAAAGAGGATTGTAACTTGATAAATGATGTGGAATGACTGGTAAAAGAGGAAGGATGGGCCTTTACATCACAAGGGAAAGTAATTATTCCAGCAGCCATATTATGGGCTGTGGTGATGACTGAACATAGGAAAACTCACTGGGGAGCAGAAGCATTATATAAATATCTTGTTCAACGAGTGATCACCCAAAATTTGTATACTACCATCAGACAAGTGACCCAACAATGTGAAGTTTGTTTACAAAATAATCCTAAAACAGGCCATAAAGTTCAGTTAGGGCAAATAGGAAGAGGAAATTATCCAGGACAACAATGGCAGGTGGATTTTTCTGAGCTCCCAAGAAAAGGGGGGTACAGATACATATTGGTTTTAACAGATACCTTTTCAGGATGGCCTGAGGCATACCCTTGCCAGACTAACAAGGCTAGGGAAGTAACAAAGGTTTTGTTACAAGAAATAATTCCAAGGTTCAGGGTGCCAGGAACAATCTCTTCAGATCGAGGCCCACATTTTATTGTTAAAGTGGTTCAACATATCAGTACCTTATTGGGAATCAATTGGCAATTGCATACACCTTATAGGCCACAATCAAGTGGCCAGGTGGAAAAGATGAACCACTTGATTAAGCTGCAAATAATAAAACTTGGCCAAGAGGCTGGGATTCCATGGCCGCAAGCACTGCCTCTGGCACTTCTGAGAATTCAAACTAAACCCCAAACCAAGGAAGGATTAAGCCCGTATGAAATTCTCTATGGGCGACCTTATGCTGTACAACAGGGAATCTCTGCACAGGTGGGGGATGAGGTGTTGAACAAATATGTGATCAGCCTAACAAGGCAAATAAAGAGAACTGAAAGAGTGGTATTTGGTGCTAGAGCACGGTGCCTGGACGGGCCAGTACATGATGTATTACCTGGAGATTATGTTTATGTTAAATCCCTCTCAGATTCACCTTTGGAACCGAAGTGGGAAGGACCCTACCAAGTGCTACTGACTACACATACAGTGGCTAAGGTGGAAGGACTGATCCCATGGATACACCACACTCGCCTGAAGAAGGCTGCCTGACCATGGTGGACTGTTGAAGAGAAAGAACCTCTTAAGCTTATGTTGTATTAGGCAAAATACGGAGAACTTATCGGGATGTTACGTGACAGGCCCTTCCCCAATTTCCAGAAGCATCTTAGTGACGTGTAATGCAGTAGGTGTAGACGAAAGGCGTAGTTTATATAAGGATGTGTGTGTTTCAATAAATTGCCATTTTACCACTCCGCCACCTTGGTGTTACTTGGCAATTGGCCTGGCTGCTGCTTCACTAGAAGGCAAGAGATTGTAAAGTCATCATAAAGCCTTCAAATGGTGACCCCGACGTGATTAGGGGTGATTGAAGCAAAGCAGCTGTCTGCTAGACGGCAGCAGGATCCCACTGCGGTAGCGAATCCTCTCGTCGCGGAGTAGTGGAAGCCCAGGGTCGAAGAGGAGTGGCCATCACTCTTCGACAGGTGGGAGAGAGAGCTCGGAACCCCCAGGTACTTTCGGGGAAGCGCCAGGTTGCGGCCAGGAGACCTACGTTCGGCCGAGGCGACATGGAAGCCATTATCAAGGTAATTCTTCACGCTTGTAAACTTAATTGTGGAAAACAAGCTCCTTCCAAAAAGACACCCCCGTAGGGGGGGGGGGGGGGGAAGGCAGTGAAGGGTGGATGTTTGTTAAAATCAGCGCGGGAGGAGAAGCTTGCGAACCAGCGCACTAGGGAGATGCTGGGGTTGGAAGCAAGGGGGGAATTGGGGGGGGGTCTTGTCTCTCCTGCAGGTTCAGTAGAAGACAAGATGGCGCCGGCCCCCCTGGCCACACCTGCAGCTTCACCTATGGAGAAGAAGACGGAAGTTGCAGAAGACCGCTCTGATCAGGATGACGCCCTGCTTCCGCCCCCTTACTCTGTTCAAACATTGTATCCTTCATTGGACTCTTTTAGAGATGAAGGGGGGAGGAAGCCCCCCAAGGAATGTGGTGTTATTTGCATACCTGGTAAGAACACGGAGGGGGCGGGTGAACTGAAGGAGGGAGGCGTGGTGCCACCGGTGAAATGTGAGGGGGTGGGTGGTACTTCCTTACTGTTGGGTTCTGCCTGCTCCTGTGTGCACGCCCAAAAAGGGGTGGATCGCACCACCCTGTATGATAGTAAAGGTGAATGTGGGTGTGATGATTCGGGCAGCTCAGGAGCCCGCCCAGGGGGGATGTGGCCTCACGGCACCCGCCCTGTGGAGCCCACCCACACTCACTGATCAGGCCCAGACAAGGGAGGATCTCTGAACAGCCGACCCGGCAACAACAACTTTTGCCCTCCCTATAGTTGTAAAGCAAGATGGTCCAGCTTGGATCCCTCTGGATTCCAAGGCGATTACTCGCCTTGCAAATTTAGTTAAAAACAAGAGCCTGCACTCTCCGGTGACTATGTCGGCAGTTGAGGCTCTCATGGCCTCAAGTCTCCTGCCGTATGATGTGGTCAGTCTCATGCGGGTGATTCTTGAGCCCGTGCAATACACTTTGTGGTATGATGAATGGAATAGACTGCTTCAGGCTGTTGTGGCTGAGGCAAATCATGATAACAATCACCCGGCTAATGCACGTACAGGTCAGGGCCAAGGAGCTAGAGTTGACAGAACTACTCTTGCGCGTCTTCAGGGGTTAGCAGATGGCATGGTGGGGTCCCCGGAGGGCCAGGCGAATGCGCTTAGAGCAGGGGAGTTGGCAGCGCTCACGACCGCAGCCCTTCAGGCTCTGCGGATGGTGGCTAAGGTTGCAGAGCCTGTGCTCCCATGGACCAACATCAAACAGTAGCTCTCTGAGTTGTTTTCTGATTTTGCAAATTGCTTGATTCGTGCCATTAAAGGGTCTGACCTCTCCAAGGAGGTCCAGCCTTTGGTCGTGATAGACTGTCTCTTGTGGATACTGAAGAAAAAGAAGATGAAAAAGAAACCTAAGATCCCAGAGAAACAACCCTTGCTGCCAATGAGAAACACCATGTTAATGCTGTTGTGTCTTTTGTCTTTGTGTTGGTCACCAGTGGGGGGTGTTCATTTCATTCAACAACCTGGGAATTTCAACAACCAGGGGGCTAGGGAATGACACTGTGATCCTCACCAGCAAAAAGATGGCATGTGTCATTTGCACATTGAATGTTACTCTCCCCTGGGACCCCCAAGAGTTGCAGATACTGGAATCGCAGCAGGTACCCAATGATATGTGGGGTAAAAAAGAAGGCTATTTGTTGTCTCCTGGGTGTGTTGGCTTCACAAGATTTAACCACGAGAGGAGCCGTTCAAATATTTTAGACCTTCTCACACCTCAAGGCCCTTATTGGAATGCACAGAAAAATCGGTCAGATCCATTCACTCTCGTTCATCCCCACAATAC
The DNA here is from genome assembly GCF_001577835.2 of Coturnix japonica. Lineage (NCBI taxonomy): Eukaryota > Metazoa > Chordata > Aves > Galliformes > Phasianidae > Coturnix > Coturnix japonica. The sequence goes on along the minus strand of NW_015439910.1, from coordinate 91,110 downwards.
AAAGCAGTTTACTTGGCATGGGCCATATTGTGGCTTCTACCCAAATATATCCACACCAATGAGAAATAGCAGTTATTGCCCGCCCAAGCATTGGGTGAGTAACCCTGGTAACATCAACGTGTTGAGGCCTGATGGCTCTCATCGGGGGATAGATTGTGATCTCAGCAGCAGCAAGTATGTGAAAGGCTGCTGTCTTGAACCCAGGGCGAAGGGACAAGGATCAGAAAAGTATATCTGGAACAACTGTATTGCAAAAGCACTGCCACCAGGTATATTCTTGATTTGTGATGACCGTGCATGGCAAGGGATACCAGCAAATGCAGTGGGGGGACCTTGTTATCTGGGACGGTTAACTATCTTGTCCCCATATGCCCTCGAGTGGGTACAGTTGGCCAGGGACATGACTAAAGCTCGGAAGAAACGGAACATCCATACGCTGGCGTCGGACTGTGGTGACAGAGTTCGCCTTTGGGGACCAACAGCACGGATCTTCGCATCCATTTTAACCCCAGGAGTTGCCGCAGCACAAGCTTTAAAGGAGATAGAAAGACTATCCTGTTGGTCCGTAAAACAGGCCAACATGACTTCCGCACTGCTAAGTGAACTACTCGTGGACATTGATAGTATTAGACATGCCATGCTTCAAAACAGAGCAGCAATTGATTTCTTACTTCTTGCACAGGGTCATGGGTGTAAAGACTTTGAAGGGATGTGTTGTTTTAATCTGAGTGACCACAGCGAATCATTACATAAGAAATTGGAGTTGTTAAAAGAACACACGGGAAAGATCGGAATACAGGATGATCCTTTTGGGGATTGGTTGGAGGGTTGGTTTGGTAGTATTGCACCATGGTTCAAGCAGTTGCTTAAGATATTAGTGGTAGGGCTTCTTATGTTTTTTGCATTAATGTTGTGTGTGCCATGTGTGTTTCACTGCTTACTAGGTTGCTTACAATGTATGGCTGAAAAAATGATTGACACGCAAATAGAATATCATAAGATGCAGGATAGGCTTTAGGGTAGGAATTAGGGATTAGGTATTAGGATTTAAGGAGGGTTTATAGTGTTGCGTATTGTAACGGGTTAGGCTTTCTTAGCATGGGGAGGGGGAGATGTTGTATTAGGCGAAATACGGGGAGCTTATCGGGATGTTACGTGGCAGGCCCTTCCCCAATTTCTGGAAGAATCTTGGTGACGTGTAATGCAGTAGGCGTACACGAAAGGCATAGTTTATATAAGTGTGTGTTTGCTTCAATAAATCGCCATTTTACTGCTCACCACCTTGGTGTCACTTCAGTAATTGGTCTAGCTGTGTGCTTCTTAGAAGGCAAGATCATAAAGTCATTAACGATTGTAAAGCATTGACCACCCCTTTCAATACAATTTCTGCTTGCTGTCAGGTGCTACAAAATGTCCCTTTGACCACTTCCAGTCAGCTGTGCATAGTCTGTTCCCTCCCAGCTCCTTGAGCCCTCCACTGACCATGGCCTTGGCTCTGTACAATGCTGCTTAGCAGCAGCTGTAAACATCAGAGTGTTATCACCGTTGTTTTTCTCTTAGAAACAAAAAACTGCACCATAGTAGGCAGCCTGAAGAAAACAATTCCATCCCAGCTGTAACTCAGATACCTGCTTGTCCCCCTCCTCCTCTTGTCCTTCCTGATCAGGAAGCAAGGAACAGAATCTGCTGCTCTCCTCTCAGAGCCCTTTCCATCAGTTCTCAGCTGGCTCCTGTGCCATCCCCTTGGCCATCCATCATAAAGAATCAGTATCTGCTTTGCTACAGTTCAGAGGTGAGAACCATCCCACCATGTCCCTGAGAGCCAAAGACCCTAGGCCTGCAAAGGCACAGAGATTTGGAGTTCGCTGAGTGAATGTTTGTGGTTGTCTCATTAGCGTAAAGACTCTTCAGAAAGCATCCCCTTCCAGAAGCATGTTTTGATTTAGCCTGGCTGGGCCTTGCATCTACACTGTGGTACTGGTGTTCAGGGCCTTGCTCAGAAGCAGCAGCCTGCATGAAAGGAAATGCTCTGTGGTTTTCTCTTGAGTTGTCCCGTTTATTTCTCATGCTACCCGCACTGGTCTACAGGCACTTTTGGGCAGCAGCAGGTTGGGGTTACCCCCAGAGGGTACACAGTAAGATTTAGGACGGGGTATTGGCAACAAGACCTTCTCTGAGGAATCCTCCCACAGTCCTATGGAACAACTCAGAGGCTTTCCCTGCAATCTCCAACACCAACAACATCCCTCAGCCCTTCTCTGTCACATCCAGTTCCCCTCCCTTCCCCCTTTGGACCTGGTTTAAAGCCCTTTAATCAATCAGTGCAGGAGCATTTCAGATGGGGTCATGGAGGAGGCAGACTGCCATTCTTGGGGTGGCCATTTTCCCAGGAGGGCATGGTGGGAGGGCTTGTCCCGTCCAGTTCAACCAACACTTGTATCCACCCAGCAGAAGGCTGTGCCCTCTGTGTCCCACTTGACCTCTGCATGGAGCTTACAGTTGACAGGGACATGGCTGAGAAGCTCTGGGCATGGACTAACGGACAAGGAAGTAAAGTGGGAGTCGACTATAAGCCACCCAGCCAGGAGGATGATACCAGTTAATTATTCTTTTAGGAATAAAAGCATATGTCTGGAACAGCATTACTTGCCCTAGGCACTGAAGTCCAGCCGTGCTGGTCCCTTGTTAAGAGGCATCTTGTCAGGTTTATAGGAACTTCAAGTAAGACTTGAGCTAGTAAAAACAATTAGAGGTACAAAATAAATAAATAAATAAATAGAAAATGAAGAAGGCGAATTAAAGGGGGTGATGAGATCACCAGTGCTGAATCCAGCACCAAGCCTGCTGATAGGGATGTTCCACATAGCATAGAGTGGAAACAACTACACCTAGAAGCAGGGCCAGCAGCAGAGGCAGGGCAAATCCGACCTCCCCACCAGCAACTAGTTATAATATCAAAGGAAGCAGATCAGATATCATCAGCCCCTATTTGGAACTGGAGTTGCCTTAATTCCTGGACACTGGGCTATATCCAAATCAAAGGAAGTCACACCAGGCCTTGTCCTGAAACCTGACCATTTCAGGGCTGTTGTTTAAAACTCTTCCAGGAGTGGCTGATACATCAATCTAATAAAGGGAAGGGACACCCAGCTGCTCCATGTGACTTAATTGTCTCTCAGGGCATTGTTCCAGCTCACATGAACAGACACTCACATCTCATCCCATACACCAACCTATGACTCAAACTTTCTGTGGTTTCCTTCAGTAATGGTGATCTGCATGTAGCAGTTAGCAGATGAAAAGGAAGAGAGATGAGAAGGTCTACCATTAGAAACAAAAACCCACACCATATCCTAAGACTGATATTCACAAGCCATTTCCCCCACCCTCTGCATCCCAATGATTTCAGCAGGGATGTGATCCACGGCCAGCGGATCAGTCCATCAAATCAGTCATTTTGCTGCATCACTCGAAAAAGCACTCCAGTCTTTTTGGTGATTGCCTTTGTGTCTTGATGGGACTCAGTTATGGTAGTGGTGGCACTGTGGATGATGATACAGCATTCTCCTTCAGCTCAGTTCAACGTCCCTCACACCCCATATTCTTTTAACAGAAATATGTCTAGAACCAGTTGGTTTTGCAAGGCCACCTTGGGTACTTGTTGAACCTGTCTGTTTGACTCTCCAAAAACATGTTTTGTCCAGCTCCTTAGCACATGGACCTGCCAAGGTAGATTCTCCAGGGCAAGCTGGTGTCATCCAGGTGGGGTCTGATGATGAGTTTGGTCCCCCAATCCCTATCTTGAAACCAATGCTCTTCAGCATCTTTATCAATGAGGCAGACAGCGAGATTCAGTGTTTACTGATGGTATCATGCTTAGCGGTGCAGCTAGTAGAAGGAAGGGATGCCACCCAAAAGGACCAGGCCAGGCTCCAAAATGTCACCCACATAAACCAAATGAAGCTCAGTGAGAAGAGAGGACTGCAGGGCGATCTCACTGTAATTTTTCAGTACTTAAATGACTGTAAAAGCTTATAAGCTTTATCTCCCATCTCCTCTGAATCACTGGAAACAACCCCAGAGTGCAGGGAGGGATCATGGGTCCAGAGCTGATTAAATCACACGGAGTAGCAGCCTCAGTGTCTGTGGGCAATGCCTGTCCCTGCCCGGTGGGGCAGATTCTGGGGGAAAGAGAGAAAGGGAGAAACCAACCAATAACCAACAAAAAACATTGCGTTCATTTAACACTTCCTTGAAGCACGCGACTTTGCCAGCAGACTAGTACCAGAAGAGGCTTAGACCAGACATAAGAAGGAACTTTTTGTCTCAGTGTGGTCAGGCACTGGAATGGCTGCCCAGGGAAGTGGTGGAGTCATCATCCCTGGCAGTGTTCAAGAGGTGTCTGGATGAGGAGCTACAAGATATGGTTTAATGCTTTGTTGTAGCTACAGAAATGGGAGGATTACGGTTGGACTAGGTGATCTTGTAGGTCCTTTCCAACCTCTTGATTCTGTGATTCTATGAGAGGAAATGAACTGATGAGGAGAACTGTGGATGATGGGTTTCCATTCTGTGCAACCCCATATCCAACTGTACATTCAGAATCTGAAAGGCTGAGGCTGGTAGCTCATTTTCATATCGGAAGCATAGATTATAATCCACTTAAGCAGATATAAACATAGGATCATAGAATCACAAGGTTGGAAAGGACATAGAAGGCCATCCTGTTCAGCCGTCCTTACATCATCATTACTGCCATTGAGCTACTGAAACATATCTCATAGCACCTCATCCCAGTGCCTCGAAAACCAGCAGGGACAGTGACCCCACTACTTCCCTGGGCAAAGAAGAAGTCAAGCAGGGCACCACCCCTGGTAGGCTCTCCATCTTAAAATCATGCATTGGATGGGACCTCAATGTGGCACTTTGTATGGAGAGACCAATGGAGATGGCTCCCTAACCCTAACCCTAACTTTAACTATAACTCTAACAATTACCTCTATGGGTAATTATTTCTCATTACAATCTGACTGTAATGGCAAAACACAACTCCATCCCAAAGACCACCCACCTCTCAGGGGCAGCCAGCCCTCACTGAGCCCCAGCTCTGAGTCATTATGGCTGGAAAAGAACTTCAAGCGATCCCCTCATCCAACCACCCACTGCCCACCAGCACTGCTCGCTGCCCCACACTGGTGGAACACCTCCAGGGACGGTGACTCCACCGCTCCATGGGTGGAAGCCTCAACTGCAATGCAAAGGGGCTTTGATTTTCTATCATTTTCTAACCAACTTTTCTTTACCCACGAATGCAATGCCCGGTTGAGATTCATGTAAGGCAAAATAAAAGATAACAATAAGTATTAATGAACAGTTGCTATCGGACAAACATCTGATGACTTTTATTAAGGCCCACAGGAATCAGAGCTGTCAGCACAGCTGCGTGCCGTAATTATAAACCACCACCATTGGAGCCAAACAAACACTGCAGTCTCAGTAATCCCTTAAAGAGATAAAGAATCCCAAGAGAGCACAATGGGAGGATATCTCCATCCTCTGCCACACAGTGATCCGCCCCTATCAGTGGGGCAGTGCCAGCTGTGGACTGATCCACACATGGAGGGAGATGTGGCTGTGAATGAGTCCAGAGCTCAGCAGTCATCAACTCTGTGCACAGCACTGCTGAATGCATGAGTGTGTGGGAAAGGAAGAGAGAGAAGGCTTCAGAGCAGGCTGATGGACTGCCCACAAGGTCCTGAAAGGGAGGTATGTATTGAAGCTGATGATGCATGTCTGCATGGGATGGGCTTCAGAAAGCGAGCTCAGTGAGGAAGGAAAGTGCCTCAGGCTGTGCTGCTCTCCCAGCACAGGACAACGGTGTGGATGGATCACTTGGAGGCCCTTTCCAACCCATGCCATTCTGTCAGTACCTTTTCAACCTAACCCAACCCAATCCAGCTGTTCCAAGGCTCTA
>NW_015439910.1:65297-82387 GCF_001577835.2 Coturnix japonica | reverse complement strand
CCAGAGTTATTGTCCACAAATGGGCTCACATCGATTGGTGTGGATTTTTTGAAGCATTCTTGGAGTAACAAATGAGGTCACAGTCCGATTAATCCTTCAGATCTTCATAAATAAAGCCTGTGTGGACGATTCACTAAATCCCCTACGGAGCTGACTTCAGGGAAAGAACCAACCACACAAGGACAGACAGTGCTGCATACACTGAAATTATCAATAAGGATCTAATAAACTTACCTTAGGTTCATTATCTGGAGAGATGCTGCACGGTTCAATAGAGCCCGTCATCGGCGGTCGGTGGCCTCGATTCAGTGATTTCCAACGAGCTTCACTATTTCCAGTTTTCGGACACCACTTGTTGGTCTGCGTTCTTCTGGGCTCGAATCAGTGAAACTCAACGGCATTGGTTTCTAACTGGGCCTGCGCCCAAATCAAGCCATGCGGTCAATTCTTATTAGGCCCCCACCCCCACCCAAAGCTACACCTCACCCGTTAATTAAAACCACGCCTGCCTCTATAAGGCCCCACCTCTCTTCCCAAAGCCCTGTCCCCTCCCATGAGTAAACACCCACCCGCATGAGGCAGGCACCCCCAACTGACCCCAATGTGACTCCAAAGTGACCCTGAAGTGTCCAAAGTTACCTCAGTGTGACCCCAAAGTGACTCCAATGTGCCCTCAAAGTTCTATTGAATCTGCAACCAGCTGGCAGCTGTTTGGTGAAAATGGGAGGCAATGCAAACACAGCCTTACAGGACAGTGCTGATATTCCTCCAACCATTCTTTCATTTTTACTTTGAGGAGTAACAAAGCATTGTTACAATGTCCCTTGTGCTTGCCCTTCAGTCTGCTTCTTTGTCTGCCTCTGATCACCCCAGTAATCCCTTTTGTTCGGAAATATGTCTTCAGAAAGAGTGTTTTTCTCAACACAGTGTCACTTCCTCGGGCAGCATCTACATGGAGTGAACTCCAGATACCTCTGCCCACAAAGCCCTCCAATAACACCCCAGAAGGCACTGCACCCAACAGCTCACAGTGCTCTCGGTTTTCATGTAGCACTGCATGCAGTACAGAACCAAGTACAGCTGTGAAGTGGGGTGTTTATATCGCACGGACTGTGGACAACCTGTTCAAAGTATATGACCAATCTCATGGGAAATAACTGAGTATCTGTAGGATTTAGCACGTGAGCCTTCCCCTCCCACATATTGACCACTCTCCTGAGCTGGGTTTCCCCCACAAGCTCCCTGTGAGCACATGGCCCTCCAGCATTCACTCCTTAGTGAACACATAAAGCAGCACAGCCCTGATGGACACCACTACTTTGTTCTCACCTACTTACCTTCACATCTCTTATAATTGCTTCTTGAAATTGGTCCAGGCAATTTTCCATGCACTTTTTCACTGCATTATTAAAAATAAAAAATGAAAATAAAAATAATTTAAAAAAAAAATAGCCAGACAATTTGTTGGTAAGGCAGCTGTGGAAGGTGTTGTGCCAATCATAGAATCATGGAATCACAGAATGGCCTGGGTTGGAAGAGATCACAAGGATTATGAAGCTCCAGCCCCCCCTGTGGCAATCAGGACCAAGAAACTCCACATTTAACACTAACCTGTCTGCCCAGGGCCCCATCCAACCTGGACTTGAACACCTCCAGGGATGGACAGGGCATCCGCAGCCTCTCTTGGGCAGCTGTTCCAGCACCTCACCTCTCTCAGAGTAAAGAACTTCCCCCTGACATCCAACCTCAGTCTTCCCTCCTTCAACTTCAAACCATTTCGCCTTGTGCTGCTGCTATCAACCCTTTCAAAGAGTTGACTCCCCTCCTGTTTATAGGCTCCCTTTAGGGACAGTAAGGCTGAAGTGTGGTCAACCTGCAGCCATCTTTTCTCCAGGCTGAACAAGTCAAGGCAAATGAGTCACAGCCTTTCTTCATCCAAAATCCAGTCACCTCATAGAATCATAGAATTGCTCAGGTTGGAAAAGATCTTCAAGATCCTCAAGTCCAGCTGTAAACCAACTGTACTACCATAACTCAATAACTATCATAACAACCCTCCTGTAAACTATGTCCCAAGCACCACATCCAAATGGATTCCACTGATGGATTTTCACCACAAATGACAGCACATTTTTCCAGACCAGTCAGATAATAAGAAAATTCCAGACTTCCCTTCTCAAAACTTCACATCCTTAGGAAGGGTGAATAGAGACAAATCAGAACTGGAGAGGAAAGGATCTGCTAAAGTCTCTTTGGATCCTTTGTCCCCAGTGTAATTAGAAATAAGTATACTGCACAGTGTCATTACGTGTTTGCTTCCATTGCTTCTAAATGGCAAAACTGACAAGGGTTTATTTAAAGATTTGCTTTTCAAACTAAGCACAGACCAAGCAGAAATCACTTATGTGGAAGGAGTCCTCCACCGACATACCTCAGCAGAAGTGAACATCTGCCTTTTGGGTGTTCCCAACAAAAATAACACCATCCATTTACACATGTCCTGCTGCAAGCAGCTGTGGTCGTCTGAAGTACAGCTGAGAACAGCAGATAATCTCAGCTTCATTTTAAATTTCTTAAAGGCAGACTGAAAGTTCTGGAGTTGTGCAAAGATGTAACTGAGAGTGAGTCATCAAAGAGCTGAACAGATTCCTTGACAGACCTTACCACTGTGAAGCCTTGGGAGTCTGCAATGCAAGACAAGGATAACCAGGAGGTTCTTTTGTATGCACTGTTAATCTTTTCACAGTTGAGAAACCTTTCATCCTCTGTCACTGTTGTTTGGGAGAATTTAGGGCAATTAGCTGATTAGAGAAATTTATTGTTTTGTGAGTATATGAGATATATGTTGAACACAATGAAGGAGCTCTATTTTGATGCCACAGTAAACTGAGAGAGCTCTCTAACTGGACTGAGCACCAACAAATGTCAATAACCTTCCTTCCCTTCCCTTCCCTTCCCTTCCCTTCCCTTCCCCTTCCTTCCCTTCCCTTCCTTCCGCTTCCCTTCCCTTCCCTTCCCTTCCCTTCCCTTCCTTCCCTTCCCTTCTCCTTCCCTCTTCCTTCTTCCCTTCCCTTCCCTTCCCCTTCCTTCCCTTCCCTTCCCTTCCCTTCCCTTCCCTTCCCTTCACCTTCACCTTGTCATGGTTTAATAATTTTGTAATTTTGTTATCAGTATTCCACATCATAACATATAAAGCATAAATAATTTTACTGAATCTGCAACTTACAGAAGAAGACTACATCTCCCAGGGACAACACGATGGGTTCACGGGACTGGACTCTATATTGAACTCTGGGTCGCAGAAGAGCTGACGTCTTCGAGTTTCTGGTCGTTCAGGGGCAGTGTGGTGGGAAGCCTTCAGCGTTCGCCTAAGTTTCACAAGTAGGCCCTTGGTTACGGACTCATTCGTTCTCCATTTTGCTTGATTGTTAGCTACAATTGTTCAATATATTGTATTATATTTTGTTATCCGGTATTTGATATAGTATTTGTGCCGTAAATAATGTGCCACTTATCGTGCCGCTGTTTTTCTTTTCTAATAACTTTTTCCTTTTGGCCTAGGGACCCTCGTGGGCCCACGCCTCCTGTCACGGACGCAGGTGGATTTTTCAATATCAAAGACTGTGGACAACTTCCCTTTCTCTTACTTTCTCTCCCCATCCAGAGGGATGAAGGACGGGACTAGAGACACAAAGTAGAATTTGTGGGTTGAGGTACAAACAATTTTACTAAGGCAGAAAAAATAATATGGGTGTGTGTGGGGGGGGAGAATAAAATAATAAAATTCTGATGTTAATAATTTTTGAATATTGATGTATTTACAAAAGAAGCTTTTTTTCCACATGATGTCATACGGAATGAAATATCCATTTGAGTTGCTGAGCTCAGCTCCTGGTGCCATCCCATCCCAAATATTTCAACCCCCATGGCTGGAAGGATAGCGCATGAAGCTGAGGAACTGAAGTAACACTGCTCAGCAGCAGCGAAAACATCGAGGTGTTCCAGCACTGCTTTTTTCCTGAGGTCAGAGCATCCCAACTGAGCCCAGAATGGTACCCACCCCTCATTCCGTATCACTTACAGATTCAATGCTTTTCCATACATTCCAAATAACTGCTGTCATCTTTCCTGTTTTGCTTGTTTGTTTGTTTGTTTTATATACACACATAGATATCATTCCCACAGTCTATGGCCCATCCCTCTAAAGTGGCGGTGGTGTCCATTGGCTTCATGCCTTTGGCCTCCATGCGTCATAGCTGTCATTCAGGGCAGGTAGGATGCTGTGTGGTGTTGGATTGTTGTGTGCTGGATCGAACTGTGGTTCTCTGAGAATTCCTTCTTCTTTAACCTGCAGAATTCTGACTGGAATACCATTAATGAGGTACAGTGCAATCATAGGAAGGATAATATGCATTATAATATGGTAACTAGGGCAAAATTGAACGTAGAGACCTCAAAAAGACAGGGAGCAGGGATCCTTCATTTCCTGCCCTGTGATGATGTGACAGTGAATCCCCACACATCCTTCTCTATCCTACATAAACTTTGATTCCTTCTGGAAGATGCAGTGGGTTGTGGGACAGTGCAGCAAATCTGGAGGTGCCCAATCTGGAGGTGTCTGAGCCAAAACTGGATGCCAACACACAAACAGCCAAATGCTCATTGGAACAATTGGGTCGTAATTTCACCCACTCTGCACTATCACTTTCCCCACAGGAGTTTTCTCAGGGCGATTCTCACTTCCCTATTCCTCATTCCATAGATGACAGGGTTAAACATGGGGGTCAGAATCGTGTAAAACAGGGCAAGGTATTTGTCAGTGTCTGCAGAGTCCTTTGAGTGGTGTTTGAAGTACGCAACTGTGGCTGAGCCAAAAAAGAGAGTCAGCACTATGAGGTGTGAGGAGCAGGTGGAAAAGGCTTTGTGTCTGCTCGGAGCAGAGTGCATCTTCAGAACAGTCTTGATAATTCTAACATAGGAAACGACAATCATGAAAAAGGGAAGGACGACGAAAAGCAGGATGATAGTGTGCAGGGTCACCCAGCTCCAGAAAGTATCTGCACAGGCCAGCTCCAACAGAGGGGGAACATCACAGAAAAAATGATGGAGGTGATGGGATGCACAGAAGGGCAAGGTGAACACTTGGTAGGTCTGGCCCACTTGTATTGGTACAGCAACCATCCATGAGCCGACCACCAGTCTGACACAGAACCCACCATTCATCAACAAACTGTAGTGCAGGGGGTCACATATGGCCACATAGCGGTCATAAGCCATAGAGGCAAGCAGGAGGCACTCAGTGCTTCCCAGCAAAACTAAGAAATACAGCTGGGCAGCACAGCCAAGGAAGGAGATCCGGACATCTCCCGTCAGGAAACACATAAGTATTTTGGGGAGAGTGGCTGACGTGTAGCAGATCTCCAAGAAGGACAAGTTTCTCAGGAAGAAATACATGGGGCTGCGGAGACTTAAGTCCAGCACTGTAACCAGCACAATCAGGCTGTTCCCAATGATAACTGTGACATAAATGAGCAGGAAGATGGTGAAGCACAATCCTGGCAGCCCAGGGGGATCAGAAAAATCCAGAAGAAATCCAGGTCCAACAGTGTGATTCTTCAGGATATTTCTTTGGAGCATTTTCTCTGCATAAAACAACACCAACAGCACTTTGTTAGAGAATGCCCATCCACAGCCATGCACAGCTCCAGCAGACAGCCTACAGACAACAGTGCAAAATGGACATCAGGATCAGGAGAGCTTGACCAAAATCTGAATGCAGGTATGGAAACCTAATACAGTCCAGTGGGAATATACAAGATGGCAGTCAGGACCAACCAGTTGAGTATGGGGCAGAAAGTCCCATGTTTGGTCCTCCTTCTAGAATAGTTGCCTATGCAATGCCCCGAGCATGCAGTGCAGCTGTGAGCCTCAGCCTCATGCAGCACCCCAAGTGGCAAAAGGCCCCTGTGCTGCTGGGGGTCTCCTTCCCACCAACACACATCTCCCTACAGCTACCTGGGCAGCTCCTTGGACAGGCTGAGTGCTGAGCCTGGCTGGCGGCTGAGTCCCTGCCCCTGCAAACAGCCCTGGGATGCAGGGATCCTGGCTCTGCAGGACACCCTTAAACTTCCATAGGGACGGGATTTAGCTGAATCCATTCAGGCATCTTATCCTGAGGTTGTAGTCCTGGCTCCTGGAGGGGACTCAGCTCCCTCCCATGCCTCCCACAAACCCAGCCGGACTAGCACTGACTACACATCGGGCCACAAGCAACTGCCCCCCTGCATCCCTCCTCTTGCACAGCCTTCTTTCTCCTCCTTCACCATTCATTCCCATCTTTGCCTGTTGCAGTCACTCTCCAGTTATCAGCTCTCACTGAGTACATTTCCCTCTTGGATCCCCAATGCTACCCCCATGCTGGCTGTACCTCCCTCTCCCTGGCAGAGCTGCCATCTGTGTCACACGGGTTGTGCTGCACTCGGTGACATCTCGGTGCCTGCTGTAAGACAAAATATCCTTAAATAGGACATATCCATTTGTGGACAGTGATCCTTGAAACCTTCATCTGCAACACTGAGACCTCCCTAAGGAGCAGTTCAGGCTTTGAAGACTTGACAGAAATGGCTCTATAGGTCTTTCTGCACGGTAATGAGCCCCACAGTGTATGTGGTGTACGTGAACTTTGGGGACTGAGAGAAGACTGCTGTAAGCAAATGATGGAGGTGCAGTCAAAATGTTGTCTAGAAATGTTAGAGAGTATTGGAGTTGTAATTGGTCCCAGTGGGGCCATTACCAACAAAGCCTCCTGAATAGCTTCTCATTTTATAGTTTTTCATATACAGTCAGTTGGCCATGAAAACCACAGAGCCCATTGGCTATGTGCTACACCACATCAATTTCTGGGAAGCTGGTAAAAGAAAAAAAGAAACTGGTTTTGACTGATTGAGTAGAGGAGATGAGTCAGAGCAACCTGAGGAAGACTTCTGACTTCATCCCAACAACCACCTGCGTGAGACCCCCACTATGGACTGTGCACGCGTCAGTAGAAGGGACATCATGTAAATGAGTTCCCCGAAAAACAATGAATGTGTTAATGATATCGTGGAAATCTGTTGAATATGTATACACTTGATCTATAACTTTCTACCACTTCTGTCCATTGATGCACATGATAGAAGGAGTGATTCCTCTGTGCCCAGAGCTGAATAAACACATACCTGATTTATAACCTAATTCTGGATATAGAGTTTGATTCCGCATGTCACAATCTCTACAGCCACATCTCCTACATCTGCCTCTGATCTTATGGCCCAGGTAATACAAGAGGGGGCATTACTTTTGAAGCAGATCTTATCTGACTTAACAGTTGGATGGCCTGAGTGGTCATTTCTAACATAAATGATGCCGTGATGGGGAGATCGCTGCAGGGGAGGCTGTTGGTTGAGCAGCCTGAGAATTCAGACCTCATCACATTTCACTTGCTCAGAGCTTGACTGCTACAAAAGCCTGAGTATTTCATTTTAGATGTCATAAAACCAGCCAACAGGGTTTCCTGAGGAGAACCTTTCATATGAAATTGCTATTAAGTGTCATCCACCTGCTTTGCTCTGATCTCAAAGAAGATTAGAGGTGATCATGGACTGGCATGAAGGCAAAAAGTTTGGAGCATCACCAGCAGAAGAGGTGTCATGTGCTAAAGAGGCCCCTCCATTCAATGAACTACTAGAAAATGAAAAGAAACATGCCCTATTCACTGATGGATCATGTCTCATTGTGGGGAAGCACTGCAGATGGAAAGCTGCAGTGTGGAGCCCCACACAACAGGTTGCAGAGGCCACAGAAGGAAAAGGAGAATCAAGTCAGTTTACAGAGGTAATGGCTGTCCAGCTGGCCTTAGATGCTGCTGAATGGGAGAGGTGACCAATGCCTTATCTTTATCCTGACTCATGGATGGTGGTGAATGCCTTATCATAGTATCATAGTCTCGTGCGGGTTGGAAGGGACCTTAGAGATCATCGGAGTCCAGCCCCCGGGATTCGAGCCTCTGTGTAGCAGAGTGGCACTTCTACCACTTGCGCCACAGGGGGGATTCGAACTCCGGGCCCCAGTTTTGCAAGGCAGCGTCCTTAACCACTGCGCCACTGGGGCACACAATGGGGGGGGTGGTTACAACAGTGGGAACAAAATAACTGGCAATGGAGGGGTAAACCTATTTGGGCTGCTGAATGTTGGAAGGACATTGATGCCCGAACAAAAGATATGGTTGTAAAGGTGCTTCACGTGGATGCACACGTGCCAAAGAGTTGGGCTACTGAAGAACAACAAAACAACCATCAGGTGGATTGAGCTGCCAGAATTGAGGTGACTCAAATCAACTTGGACTGGCAGAATAAGGGTGAATTATTTCTAGCTCAATGGGCCCATGAGACCTCGGGCCATCAAGGACATATAAGTGGGCTAGAGACCGAGGGGTGGACTTAACTATGGATGCTATTGCGCAGATTATTCATGATTGTGAAACATGTGCCATAATTAAACAAGCCAAGAGGATGAAACCTCTCTGGGGAGAAGGGAGAAGGAGAAAGTATAAATATGGGGAGGTGTGGCAGGTTGATGATATCACATTGCCACGATCTCACAATGGTAAGTGTTATGTGCTTACCATGGTGGAAACAACCACTGGGTGGCTTGAAACATACGCAGTACTCCATGCTACCGCCTGAAACACCATACTAGGTCTTGAGAAACAAGTCCTGTGACGACATGGCAACCCAGAAAGAACTGAATCTGATAATGGGTCTCCTTTTAAACATTCCCTTATAAATACTTGGGCCAAAGATCATGGCATTGAGTGGGTTTATCGTATCCCCTACCATGCACCAGCCTCTGGTAAGGTTGAATGATACAATGTGTTGTTGAAAGCTGTGCTGAAAACAATGGGTGGTGGAACACTGAAGCACTGGGAGAAGCATTGGGTAGAAGCCACTTGGTTGGTCAATACTAGAGGATCTGTCAGTTGTGATGATTCTACCTGATCCATCCCCCTGCATACTGCAGAGGGAGATGAGGTCTCTGTAGTGCATGTAAAGAACATGTTGGGAAAAGCTGTTGGGGTCTTTCCAGCCTCTGGAAAGGGCAAAGTTCTCCATGGAACTGCTTTTCCCAGGGACCTGGGTGCACTTGGTGGGTGCTGGAGAAACACAGGGACGTCCAGTGTGTACCACAAGGGAATTTGATGCTGGGGGAGTGCAGTCAGTGATTCCATGTATATATACGTATATGGGTGTGTGTATATGTAACACATGTTAATTATTGTCTCTTCCTATACAGATAGCCATTTGAGGTAAAAGAAGCTCATCAACTCCTCTCTTTGATCGTGGCATCTCCTTTAAAATAAGGGGATTTGGAAGCTGAACTGTGACCCCAAATCCTCCTTTGGGAAGAGAGGTGGGGCCTTATGGAGGCAGGCGTGGTTTTAAGGGGGTGAGTGTAGCTTTGTGGGTGGGGGTGGGGCCTAATAGAATTGACATGGCTTGATTGGGCGAGGCCCAGTAAGAAACCAATGACTGAGTCATGACGGAGCCCAGGAAGAAGGCAGAACCAACAGTGGGTGTCCAACTGGAAACTGAACTCTTGAATCAATGAATCGAGGCCAGCACTCCATGAAGGGCTCTATAAACCCTCAACATCCTCCAGATAATACCTAATAAGTTTATTAGATCCTTAATGATAATTTCATGGCACACTGTCATCTCCTTTGTGTGGGTTGGTTCTTCCCTGAATCACTCTGTATGGGTTTTAGTATCACCACAGGGCTTTATTTTATAGAAGACTTCCTGAAGGATAATGACTGTGACCTTCATTTGTTTACTCCAAAATGCTTCATAAAAAGTCCACACCACAGTGAGTATTTGTGGACAAACCTGCCTATGGAGCTTCTGATCTCCTTGTTGCACAGCGTGTAGATCATGGGGTTCATTAAAGGGAAAATGACCGTATGGAAAAGTGCAATGACTTTTTCCATTGGGACAGCCCGGAAAGGGAGGACGTAGATATAAATTGCTGGGCCAAAGGTGACCAAAACCACAACCATGTGGGAAATGCAGGTGGAGGTGATTTTGTTCTTGGCCTCAGAGGAGAATGCCCGGAGCTTCAACACTAGGGCTGCGTAGGAGATGAGGAGGAGCACAAAGCACACCACGAGGACAGAGCCGTTGTTGAGGAACATCAGCAGTTCCACTGTGTCAGTGTTGGCACAGGCCAACTTTGCCAGCTGTCGAACATCACAGAAGAAGTTGTCCAGGATGTTGGGGCCGCAGAATGGGAGAGTGATGGTAAGAGCAAATAGAATGATGCCGTGAATGAGGCCACCGCCCCACGAAGCTCCAAGCAGGGTGCAGCGAACAGTCTTGTTCATGAGCATGGTGTAGCGAAGGGGTTTGCAAATGGCAACGTAACGATCGTAGGCCATGGTCAAGAGCAGGAAGATTTCCGCTGCTCCAAGGAAGTGAAGAAACAAGAGCTGAGCCATGCAGCTGTTGTAGGAGATGGTCTTTGGGTTTGAGAATAAGTCAGCCAGCATTTTGGGTAGGGTGACAGAGCAGTAGCAGATATCCAGGAATGCCAGATTGGCCAGGAAAAAGTGCATGGGTGATCCCAGTTGGGAATCACCCCAAACTGTGAGAATGATGAGGACATTGCTTGGGAGAACTGCCATATAGAACAGCAGGAAGAAGGAGAAGAGAACGGACTGTACTCCGTGGCTGTGGGACAGTCCCAGCAGAACAAACTCTCTGACTGTTGTTAAGTTCTCGTGCTCCATTTGGACTCTCGTGAGTGCTGACAAACAGGAATAAATAAGCCAGTGCAAATATATTGCAATATTACAGCAACGTGGGCTGTACTTGCACTATGCACACCCTACGAGCATTGCTTGGTGTGATGGAACTCCATATGGGGAAATACTTGAAAGCTGGGAATGGAGATTCCCACTAAGGTGGGCGCTGTACTGCAATTGGGAGCTGAATGTCAGCACATGGTGGGATGGTCCATGTTTTCTCTCTCTGGGAACTGGCTCCAGAATTGATTCTAGGTTGTAGACCATCAGTGCAGTCTCCTGTAGTGCTGCTCTTTGTGGTCTGAGCTGATTTCTTACATCCCCAACAGCTGCACAGAGGTCAATGCCATTCCTTTTCTCCCAAGCCTTACAAATCCACTCAGCTTTTGTGATGGGAGCACCAAGACTTACAGCAATTCCATCTCTGTGTGTAGAATCAGCCACCAGATGCACAGCATTGCAGCAGAAGCCCTTTCAGATAATTCTACCAAATGCATCTCTCTTCCTGAATGCTGTAAGCACAGCACTGAGTTCAACATCCATGCACAGTGCAGCGGACAACACGAGGAAGGTGAAGGCTCTAACATACTGTGCACAATGCGGGGCACATGGAGGCCTGACGACACGGCCGTCTGCTTTGCTGAGGTTGGCAGAGATGAAATCTGGGAGGTCTGATACAAACAAGACAGTCTCACATTCCAGGCAAAGACAACCACCATTTTGTCCCCAAATTGTCCTGAAATGGCCCCAAATTGTCCCTAAGTTGACTCAAAGTGTCCTCTAATGTCCCCAAAATGATCAAAATTGACCCCAAATTGCCCCAAATTACCCCAAAATTGTCCCCATATGTCCACAAATGTTCACAAATTGTCCTGATTTACCACCAAAATGTCCACAAATTGACCCATACTTTCCACAAGTTGATTCAAATTGACACAAAATACCCTCTAAGGTCTCCAAAAGGTCTCCTAAAATTGTCTCCAAATTGTTCCAAATTAACCCCTATTGTCTCCATATTGACCCCAAATCTCCTCTAATGTCCCCAAATTGTCACAAATTAATCAAAATTGACTCAAGATGTCCTTTAATATCCCAAAATTGGCCCATTACACCTAATTGTTCACAAACAGACACAAATTGTCCCCAAATTGACCAAATATATCCTCTGATACCCCTAAATTGTCCCAAATTACTCCCAAATTGTACCCACTTTGACCACAAATTGCCCCAAATTACCCCAAAATTGTCCCCAAATTGATCCCAAATTACCCCCAAAATTGTCTCCAAGTTGACCCAGAATGTCCCCAAATTCTCCAAAATTGGCCCCCAAATGT
The DNA here is from genome assembly GCF_001577835.2 of Coturnix japonica. Lineage (NCBI taxonomy): Eukaryota > Metazoa > Chordata > Aves > Galliformes > Phasianidae > Coturnix > Coturnix japonica. The sequence goes on along the minus strand of NW_015439910.1, from coordinate 70,216 downwards.
CCCTAAATCGACCCAAATTGACCTCTAGGCCTAAAATCACACCCACTGATTGGAAAAGGAAACCAGTTATGGAGCACTCCCATCTGTTGTGAGTCAATGGGGTGCATTCATCTGACAGCTGCAAAGCAGATCGCAATGGAACACCAAAAAACCTTTTTAGCCCATGGTGTCACTGCAGCCATCCCAAGGAATGGGGAATTCCATTCTGGATTTTCCCTGGAATGCATCAGTTTGAGTATTTTCTACACTAATCTATTCTCCCCAGCTGTCTTTCAGTGCAGATGAGGGTGCTGGGATAGCATTCAGACTTTCACTTTTCCTCACAGAAATCCCGTAACACATCCCAGTTCCTCACTGGGGCCATAAGAACATTGGAGATGTGAAGAAAAAACAATTATCTAAATATCTCTAATCAGTTAATCCATCATTAACCAGCCATGTGCCCAGCTGAGAGAGCAAAGTGCTCCTTAAAAACATCGTGCCTTGAAGCAGTCTTTAATTATCCATAAGATAATTAAGGTAGGGAAGGAGCACTGAGACCAAGGAGCCCAACCTTCAGCCCATCACCTCCTTTAATTAATCACAGAATAATTAAGATGGGGAAAAAGCACTGAGACTACAGAGTCCAACCTTCAGCTCATCTCCCCCTTTAATTAATCGTGGGATAATTAAGATAATTAGGCAACACCGAATGCTGTATTTATGCAGTTGAGCTCTGCTCTGAATGTCCCACTGACTCCCAACTCTGTCTTTAAGCAGATTAATTGCATTAAATGCACCTCTGGGTTGATTCCTGGAATTGATTACCCCACAGAAACTCATAGAGACCCACAGAGACCCATAGTGTTGGAGTTGGGGCAGTATGTTTGGGCTGAGGTTGGAGGGTCCTTACAGATCACAGAACCACAGAATGGCCTGGGTTGGAAGGGTCCATAAGGATCACAGAACCACAGAAAGGTTGGGTTGGAAGGGTCCTTAAAGATCGTAGAGCCTTGGAACAGCTGGATTGGGTTGGGTTGCGTTGAAAGGGTACTGACAGAATGGCATGGGTTGGAAAGGACCTCCAAGTGATCCATCCACATTGTTGCCCTGTGCTGGGAGAGCAGCACAGCCTGAGGCACTTTGCTTCCTCACTGAGCTCACTTTCTGAAGCCCACCCCATGCAGACATACATCATCAGCTTCAATACATACCTCCCTTTCAAGACCTTGTGGGCAGTCCATCAGCCTGTTCTGAAGCCTTCACTCTCTTCCTCTCCCACACACTCATGCATTCAGCAGTGCTGTGCACAGAGTTGATGACTGCTGAGCTCTGGACCCACTCACAGCCACATCTCCCTCCATGTGTGGATCAGTCCACAGCCGGCACTGCCCCACTGATAGGGGTGGATCACTGTGTGGCAGAGGATGGGAGAAATCCTCCCATTGTGCCTCCTCTTGGGATATCTTTTATGTTTTAAGGGATTTATCTGAATACATGCAGTCTGGTTTTGTTTGGCTCCGAGTGTTGGTGGCTGTTTATACAGTTACGGGCACGGCAGCTGTTGGCTTGTATAGCTCTGATTCCTGGTGAGCCTTAATAAAAGTCATCAATGTTTGTTCTGATAGAAGCAATCATGGGTTCATGTATATTAATCTATATGTATAGCTTCGTTGTTTATTGTTGCCTTCATGAATCTCATCCGGTGCATTGCATAACTCTCGGTGGGTAAGACAAAGCTTGTCTAGAGAAACTGGTCACGTAGTGTGCTTGCAAACTGCAACAAATCACTCACACCTGATCGTCGTGACAGGATTGCCAGATGTGGGCCAGTTAGATATAGAGAGGCCCCTCGCCAAAAGGAAGAAAGTTAATTAGGATAAAAAGAAAACATGCAGCCAACCGGGATTCGTAACGAGGGCAGCACTAGGTATTTTACTAAATATCTCAATTATAGAAAATCGGATAACCACAATATAATTAACAATATAATTGAAAATTCGAGGCTGATTACGAATCAAGCAAAATAGGAGAGAGAATGTGAGTTTTCCCTGATAAACCGAGAGGCCTACTGTGAATGCTTCTAGGCGAACGCGCTTGAAAGGATATCCCGACACACTGTCCGCGGACTGAATCGAGAGACTCGCAAAGAGCGTCAGTATCTAGTCTGCGACGCGCGAGGATCTGTGAAATATTATGGAGTCAGGGTCCGTGACCTCTCATGTGTTGTTCTCGCTGGGAGAGGTGTAGGTCTCTTCTGTAAGTTGCAGATTTCTAGTAAAATTATTTCATGCCTTTATATGTGTGATGTGGAAATACTGTAAGTTGTAGCAAAACGTGATTACATAGGATTTATGTAAACCAGGATTTGTAGTAAAAACGATGCAGAAAATCAAAAGCCCCTTTACCATTGGCACGTTGAGGAATTCCACCCACGGGAGTGGTGGAGTCACCGTCCTGATTGCAGGTGTGTGTTCCATCAGTTGGGGCAGCGATGCATTGTGTGCTGAGTTGGGGCTGCGTGTTGTGGTTGGATGAGGTATGATCGCTTGAAGTTCTTTTCCAGCCGTAATGACTTCAGAGTCTGGGGCTTCAGTGAGGCTGGCTACCCCTGAGAGGCTGGGTGGTCTTTGGGATGGAGGTTTCATGTTCTTGCCATTTACGTCGCGTTGTAATGAGAAAATAATTGAGCCATACCACAAGAGAGTAATTGTTTAACAGTTTATGAGTTGAGGTGTTATGTGTTTAGGGGTTAAGGGAGCCATTCCATTGGTCAAGACCATCTCCCATACAAATGTGGACCACATTTGAGGTCCACCATCCAAGATGCATGATTTAGTTAGATAGAGAAAGGAGTTCCTAACCGTGGTGGTGCCGCACTGCTTGATCATCCTTCTTCTCCTCTAGGGAAGTAAGTGGGTTCTACTGGACCCGTGCTGGTTTTCGAGGCACTGAGCAGGGCACTGATAGGTGCATATCGAATACTTTTTTCGTCAGCCTCAATGGCAGTATATGATGCAAGTGTAAGACGGCCGCCGACTGAAGGACAGGATTTGGCTCACTTCCTAATGCCTTTTCCAACCTTTAGGATGATTCACTATGATCCTTGTTTATGTCTTGCTTTAAGTGGATATAATCTATGCTTCCAATATGAAATGAGCTAAGCCAGCCTCAGCCTTTCAGATTCTTATGAATGTAGAGTTGGATATGGAGGTTTTGCTACAGAACATGAGTAAACCGCATCATCCACAGTTTCTCCTCATCAGAGTTCAATTTTCCTTTCATAGAATCACAGATGCAAGAGTGTTGGAAAGGACCTACAAGATCTTACTAGTCCAAGCGTAATTTTCGCTCCGCATTCTGTACGCGCACTCCTATTACTATAAGTAAGCAGCGATGAATTTATCATCACAACTCAAGATTAGTTCATATAGAATTATACAGGACTAATTCATCGATCCAGACACCTCTTGAGAAATCTGCGAGCTTTATTTATTGTACTGGCATTTCTGCCACAGGGATGATGACTGCAGCGCACTTCCTGGGCAGCCAATCCGAGTGGCCTGACGCACAACTGAGACCAATGTTCTTCTAGTATGTCTGGTCTTATAGCCTCTTCTGGTACTAGTTATTACAGATGGCTCGCGCCATCTTAGCCCATAGTTAAGACTGATTCAGTCTTCAAGGAAGTGTCAAATGAACGCAATGTGTTTTTGTTGGTGATTGGTTGGTTGGTTGGTTGGTTTCTCCCTTTCTCTCTTTCCCCCAGAATCTGTCCCACCGGGCAGGGACAGGCATTGCCCACAGACACCGAGGCTGCTGCTCCATGTGATTTAAACAGCTCTGGACTCATGATCCCTCCCTGCACTGTGGGGTTGTTTCCAGTGATTCAGAGGAGATAGGAGATAAAGCTTATAAGCTTTTACAGTCATTCAGGTACTGAAAAATTAGAGTGAGATCGCCCTGCAGTCCTCTCTTCTCACTGAGCTTCATTTGGTTTATGTGGGTGACATTTTGGAGCCTGGCCTGGTCCTTTTGGGTGGCATCCCTTCCTTCTACTACATGCACTGCTAAGCACGATACCATCAGTAAACACTGAATCTCACTGTCTGACTCATTGATAAAGATGCTGAAGAGCATTGGTTTCAAGATAGGGACTGGAGGACCAAACTCATCATCAGACCCCACCTGGATGACACCAGCTTGCCCTGGAGAATCTACCTTGGCAGGTCCGTGTGCTAAGGAGCTGGACAGAACATGTTTTTGGAGAGTCAAACAGGCAGGTTCAACAAGTACCCAAGGTGGCCTTGCAAAACCAACTGGTTCTAGACATATTGCTGTTAAAAGAACCACAGGGTGTGAAAGACATTGAACTGAGCTGAAGGAGAATGCTGTATCATCATCCACAGTGCCACCACTACCATAACTGAGGCCCATCAAAACACAAAGGCAATCACCAAAAAGACTGGAGTGCTTTTTCGAGTGATGCAGCAGAATGACTGATTTGATGCACTGATCCACTGGCCCTGGATCACATCCCTGCTGAAATCATTGGGATGCAGAGGGTGGGGGAAATGGCTTGTGTGAATATCAGTCTTAGGATATGGTGTGGGTTTTTGTTTCTAACGGTAGATCTTCTCATCTCTCTTCCTTTTAATCTTCTAACTGCTACATGCAGATCACCATTATTGAAGGAAACCACAGAATGTTTGAACCATAGGTTGGTGTATGGGATGAGATGTGAGTGTCTGTTCATGTGAGCTGGAACAATGCCCTGAGAGACAATTAAGTCACATGGAGCAGCTGGGTGTCCCTTCCCTTTATTAGATTGATGTATCAGCCACTCCTGGAAGAGTCCTGAACAACAGCCCTGAAATGGTCAGGTTTCAGGACAAGGCCTGGTGTGACTTCCTTTGATTTGGATATAGCCCAGTGTCCAG
>NW_015439910.1:64011-65272 GCF_001577835.2 Coturnix japonica | reverse complement strand
GAGAGTCTTAGAGCTGAGGGAGAAAGACTTAGGGCTGAGAAGGTAGAGAGAGAAAAAGCTTTTGAAGCTGAGAGAAAAGATCTCCTGTACCAACGAGACTCATTCTGGTATGAGAAAGAGAATCTTAGAGCTGAGGGAGAAAGACTTTGGGCTGAGAAGGTAGAGAGAGAAAAAGCTTTTGAAGATCAGAGAATAGATCTCCTATATCAAAGAGACACCTTTTGGTATGAGGGAGAGGCTCTCCGAAATGAGAAAAGCTCCCTGCAATTCAACTCGACACTCTCCAGTCCGAGCTCAGTGCCCTCCCGTCCATGCACAACACTCTCCAGTCTGAGCACAACGCCCTCCGGTCAGAGCATAATGCCCTTCAGTCTGAGCACAACACTCTCCGGGCCAGGCACATCGCCCTCGAGTCCAAGTATAATGCTCTCCAGTCTGAGCACAACACCTTCCGATCCGAGTGCCTCGCTCTCCAGTCCAAACACGATGCCCTCCAATCTGAGTGCGTCAATCTCCAGTTCAAGCATGACGCTATTGACTCTTTGTACACTGACCTCATGACCGACTACAACGCCCTCAAAGCCAATCGTAACACCCTCCGGTCTTTGTATGATGACCTCCAGATCGGGCATGACACTCTCCAGTCTGACCACAAAGACCTCCAGTCCAGGTATGACACTCTCCAGGCAGAGCACAATGCCCTCCAGTGCAAGCACGACACTCTCCAGTCTGAGCACGATGCCCTCCAGTCTAGTTATAACGTCCTCAGGGAAGAATGCAACACCCTCAAGTCTGAACCGTATGTATTCCAACTTAACCAACCACCGGGGACACCAGATACAATGTTGGTTGCCCCTGTAAGAAGGCGAAAAACAAAACGAGTTTCAACTCAGTTAGAGAAAATGCAGAAGGAGTTAGAAGAGCGGAGGGAGTTAGGAGAGCAGGACTCAGGAGAGCAGGGGGACTCAGGAGAGCAGGGGGAGTCAGAAGACCAGAGGAAGTTGGAGGAGCAGAGGATGTTAGAGGAGTATAAGAAGATGTTAGAGGAACAGAAGAAGTTAGAGGAGCAGAGGAAGTTAGGAGAGAGGAAAAAAAAGGAGGGTTACCTGGAGGAAATAATACAAGAGTCAGAGTCAGAAGAAGAGGAGCCAAAAGCCAGATTTTCTTTACGCGAATTTCTCGAGTCCAAACTTAGAGATGGGGCAGCCTCATCAACACAGTTGCCACCATCAACACCTGGGACTCTTGATAGAGCAAAAGG
>NW_015439910.1:61905-62650 GCF_001577835.2 Coturnix japonica | reverse complement strand
AAGGATCCCAAGGGGTATCGATGGGCCTTTGGGATAGCTGCTGTTAACACAAACAGTGCTAGGCAGCTGTCAGCTTTACCTGGTCTGTCTGATGATCCTTCTGCTGTGGGGTTGCTCCAGGTAAAAAACCAAGAGGTACCAATTGTCACCAAAGTGGTTCACAGAGGACAGTACCGCAGCAATAGGGACTCATTGCTCCCCATTCACAAGCTAATTCGCCAATTAGAGATTCAGGGAGTGATCAGCAAAACTCACTCGCCTTTTAACAGCCCCATATGGCCAGTGCGTAAAACCAGTGGGGAATGGAGGCTGACGGTAGATTACCGTGGCCTGAATGAAGTCACACCTCCATTAAGTGCTGTATGAATGACTCCAGTATGAATTGGAGTCAAAAGAAGCTAGGTGATATGCCACCACTGACATTGCTAATGCCTTCTTTTCCATCCCATTGGCTGCAAAATGTAGGCCACAGTTTGCTTTTACCTGGAGAGGTATTCAGTATACCTGGAACCGTTTACCTCAAGGGTGGAAGCACAGCCCAACAATTTGCCATGGATTGATCCAAGCTGTCTTGGAACAGGGTAATGCTCCTGAGCACTTGCAGTATATTGATGATATTGTAGTGTAGGGCCATACAGCAGCAGAGGTTTTCAAGAAAGGGAAACAAATAATCCAAATTCTTTTGCAAGCTGGTTTTGCCATTAAGCGCAGCAAGGTGAAGGGGCCTGCCCAGGAAATCCAGTTC
>NW_015439910.1:49732-61880 GCF_001577835.2 Coturnix japonica | reverse complement strand
CAATGAGCTACCAGAAAATGGAAAGAAATTTGTCCTATTCACAGACGGATCATGTTGTATTGTAGGGAAGCATCGCTGATGGAAAGCTGCTGTATGGAGCCCCACACGACAAGTTGCAGAGGCCACTGAAGGTAAAGGAGAATCAAGTCAATTTGCAGAGGTAAAGGCTGTTCAGCTGGCTTTAGATGTGGCTGAACGGTAGAGGTGGCCAATGCTTCATCTTTATAGTGATTCATGGATGGTGGCAAATGCCTTATGGGGGTGCTTGCAGCAGTATACCTTATATATTACCAAATCAAGAGGAATTGCAAAACGAGTTTTAGTTCAAAAATTTGGACCTTATGAGCGGCCTGTCTCCTATTACTCACAGTCATTAGATCCTGTTGTGAGGGGAACTCCCTATTGCATTCGAGCTGTGGCTGCAGCGGCAGAACTCACCGAGAAAGTCCGGACCATTGTCTTGGGACATCCCCTGGTTGTAAAGGTTCCGCATGAAGTAGAAATCTTGCTTAAAAGGTATGCAGAAAAATCCCTTTCTCCACAGCGCGCTCACCGCTACAAAGTCATTTTGCTCCTGGCTGATAATATCACTTTAGAACGATCAAAACCTTTGAATCCAGCCACCTTACTCCCTGATTCAACTGGAGAACAAAATAAACACGATTGTGTGCAGGTGATTCACTCAGTCTCACGACCGAGGGAAGACTTAAAGGATGAGCCATTAACAGAGCCTGAGTTAAACTTGTTTACTGACGGTTCTAGTTATTACATTGCAGGAAAGCGATACACCGGATTTGCTGTAACAACTGAGACGACTGTTCTACTAGCAGAATCTCTCCCAAGCGGGTTGGGAGCACAAGGAGCAGAACTTATTGCGCTCTGTAGAGCGGCACGATTAGCACGCGGCAAGAAGGTAAATATATACACGGACTCAAAGTATGCTTTCTGAATTTGTCATGCTATTGGCATGCTCTGGAGAGAGCGAGGCTTTCTGACCTCTGCAGGGAGAACAATAGCTCACGGTGAGCTAATAAATGACCTATTACTGGCTATACAAGAACCACGAGAGATTGCTGTAGTTTACATACCTGCACACAGCTCTAAAAAACATGCGTTAGCAAAAGGAAACCAACTTGCAGATGCGTCAGCTAGAGCAGCTGCTGTGCACCCTAATTATAGTGTTCCTATTATGACTGTACAAACTATACCACTGCTATCGGACCCTAAGACACTTTATACAGAAATGAATAAAGAGGAACTGGAGGTGTGGTTGCGTATGGGAGCTGTTCATAAAGATGGGATTTGGATGATTGGTGAGAAACCTATGATACCACATAAATATTTGCTAACTTTGGTAAGGTGGTATCATGATAGAAGCCATGGCGGTCCAGGAAATATTGCAAATCAGATTGATCGTTTATGGATAGCACTGGGAGTATATGCGGCAGCAAGACGAATTGGTGCAGGATGTGAAATATGTCAAAAGTACGGGATAACCAGACCCAGGATGGAAGAAGGGAAGAGACCTCCAGCTGAATATCCTTTTCAGAAACTTCAAATTGACTTTGCTGAAATGCCACCAGTATTGGGATTTAAATATATGTTAGTTATTGTGGATCATTTGTCTGGCTGGGTGGAAGCATTTCCTACACGAAAGAATGATACAAAAACTGTGATTAAAATTCTGTTACGAGACTTAATTCCAAGGTACAGCGTCCCATAAGAAGTAGACTCAGACAGGGGAATACATTTTGTTTCCTCAATGATGGCCGAATTGTCAAAGACACTGGGAATTACTATGGCAGCGCATACAACGTATCATCCACAGTCGTCCGGAAAGGTAGAGAGAATGAATAGGACTATTAAAGATAGATTAGGCAAGTAATGTCACATACAGGACTCAAATGGCCAGATGCATTACCTTCAGTCTTATGGGATTTGAGAACATCCCCTAGGGAGCCTTTAAAAATTAGTCCAGCTGAGGTTTTATTTGGGAGAGTAGTGGCAGTACCAGGAACATATGTCTCAGCAAAAACTGCACTTTTGGAAGGGGAAGAGAATATTACTCAATATTTGTTGTATTTACAAGATTCTTTTAAGCGAATTCAGCAATATGCTTATTGTTATCAAGGATTACCAAGAGATGTTAAAGTACATGATATTATTCCAGGAGATATGGTAATGGTGAAAGTGTTTAAACAGAAACATTAAATGGAGCCCAAATGGGAAGGGCCCTATTGTGTGTTGTTAACTTCTCTTTATGCTATTAAGGTCAAGGGTAAAGAGGCATGGATCCATCATACTCATGTGAAAAAGGTCTCTGCATCCTTTTCTTCCTCATCTGCATAGCCTCAGGACATCGGTATCAGTATGAATTCTCCTATCGTGACATTTTGTCTGGACATCAGGTAACTCTGAAAACGAAAGAGGTTTCTACGACTCAGCATGAATTCATCATAGAAGGAGAAAGAAATACTGACTTATTACAACTCAGCAATGTCCAAACCCCTTTTGGAACATTTCTATGGTATACCCCGGTATTACTCGAGCTAATTTTAGTTTTTGCATTAGAGCACGATTTTCTTATCCTTCATACCCCCAGAGTACCTCCTTCTCGGCTCCGAGCAGTATGGGCTAACCATAATATTAATTTTAGAGAACCAAGCAGTGGTACTGGAATCTGGTGTGTGGGTATGCTCCCCGGCTTCAACAATTTGTGCTGTCATAAATTCTCCATTGCGTACCCTCGCGACGGGTTTAAATTAGTTCATACACATTGGCAAGAGGTTAAATGGGGACCTATGTCCTGGCGTGACACAGGTAGATATGCTCAGCAGATGAGACACCGAAGGTCTTTACAGCCACATGTCTCTTATGAATTAGGCCACTATCGTTATTGGACAGATAATTCTCATGTATCAATAATGCAATCGTTTGCCCAGAATCTAAATGTCAGTGATTGTTGGATTTGTTCAGCCTTACCTAGATCAGTAGCACATGGAGTAAATTTGATTGGTATCCCTATTCATGTTAATACTACTATTGGTCATATTTGGAATACAACAATATTAAGAAGTAATTTTACCACTCATGCTTTATCATTGGCTCATACACGATTGGAGAACAATACTTATATTCATTGTGTTGAAAATCGTGATTCTACTGGAACCTATTTGGGAAATTGGACTTTACGATGTGATAATCTCACTGCTATTAAAAACAGAAATCAATTGATTTTGAGTCTCCCAGGAGCCTATTGGCTGTGTGGAGAACATGCGTACAAAATTTTACCCAAAAAGTGGCGAGGAAGATGCACTTTAGGCCTAGTTGTACCCGATATGGAGATCATTCCCAGAGAAATAAATGGAACGTTATGGCATAGGTCTTTCTATGGACGTACTAAAAGAACTATTTTAAATCCTTTAATTGAACGACCAACAGGATTCCATGCATTTGTGCGTTGGTTTATACCTGGTTTAGGTGTTAGTGAACTGGAAAGAGCAATACTGAATGTGTCAGGGGAGGTGGAGAAGTTAGCTAATGCAACGGCTTATGGCTTATTAACTATACAAGGCGAGCTTACAAACTTATCTAAAGTAGTTTTGCAAAATAGAATGGCACTAGATATGCTTTTAGCTTCGCAAGGGGGAGTGTGTACTGTATTGAATGCTAGTTGCTGTATGTATGTTGATCAAACTGAGAACTGTGTCCAGGTGTGAGCCCTCCAGTAACAAAAAGATATGAGATTTTGGAAAGGGTCCAGAGGAGGGCCACAAAGATGATCAGGGCGGCTGGAGCACCTCCCCTGTGAGACAGGCTGAGGGAGTTGGTTTGTTCAGCCTGGAGAAGAGAAGGTTGCGGAGGTGACCTCATTGCAGCATTTCAGTACCTGAAGGGACTTACTTCCAGGAGGGGAGTAAACTCTTCGAAAAGGGCTGATAATAGCAGACTAGGGAAATGGTTTTAAGTTGAAGAGGGAAGATTTAGGTTGGATGTTAGGGGTAAGTTCTTTACTAGAGGGTGGTTAGGTCCTGAACAGGCTGCCCAGTGAGGTTGTGGATGCCCCGTCCTTGAGGTGTTCAAGACCAGGTTGGACGGGCCCTGGCAACCTGATCTAGTAAATGTGTATGTTTGGTGGCCCTGCTAGGCAGGGGGGTTGGAACTACATGATCCTTGAGGTCCCTTCCAACCCGGGTAATTCTGTGTGTGATTCTGTGTGTAATTATTAACTGATGTTGGAAAAATATGGGAAGTAAGTAAGACGATGCAAGAAATACAAAAGGACAGTACTTGATGGGGTTTTTCTGAAACATGGCATTGGCTGACATCCTGGTTGCCAAATCTTTCTAATATTGCTAAGAAAATTATCTTGATTATAACTGTTGCAATTGTTCTTATTGTTATTGTTTATGCACTAATACAATGCTGTATGCGTATGGGGTCTGCTTTAGCTGTAAAGGCACCACCACCACCTAAGATAGTTTTTGGTAGATATCAATAAAATACTTGGGAAAGTAGCAATTAGAAAAGGGGGGACTGTTAGGGAAAATGCTAAATTTCTCAACCAATATGCTACTCGTGTATCCCCTGTATAGCCCTGAACCATGACCCATGTAGGGGTGTTAGAGTATTGTGAAGTTATGAAACAGCAGAGGTAGACAATGATAGTGCTGACATTGCTATTTAGTAGTTAATAAGTTAAAATGTATAGTTTAACCATAAGACAGATGGAATGGACTGGTCTAGCTTGGATGGCTTGGATGAAAGAAGATAATGAATTTTTGGACGAGTTCAAAAGAAGAGTAACACGTGAAGCATGAAGCCTGGGCCTAGGATGAAACACAGTGAGAAAGAAGGACTGAAGATATATTGATTAATCACGAGAAATGAATAACATAAATGATGTAATGTTTACCTGATCATATAAATATAGGACGTCTGTAAAGCTTGATGGTCATTCACTAGGAGTGACCCAAGCTCTGTATGCATGTTTCACCTGAGCACTGAGCTTGTTAACAAAATCAACCCTGGAGTACCCACAAGTTCGAGTCTCGACCTGGTTCCTTTCTGCAACAATTCTGCATTCCATCTCAGACATTCAGATCATGACATAAAGTGTCATCTGGGGCACCAGGGCCATCACCTACGCAGGATGTGCTGCACAGGTTTTTTTTGTGTTTTTTTTTTTTTTTTTTTTTGTTGGTTTTTTGGTTTTTTGGTTGTTTTGTTTTGTTTTTTTTTTTCATGTCAGCAGAGTATGCCTTTCTCTTGATCATGTCCTATGACCGCTACGTTGCCATCTGCAAGCCCCTGCACTAAGGGACCTTGATGGACAACGGAGCTTGTGCCACCATGGCAGCAGCTGCCTGGGGCACTGGGGTTCTCTATTCCCTGCTGCACACTGCCAGTACGTTTTCACTGCCTCTCTGCCAAGGAAACATTGTGAACCAGTTTTTCTGTGAAATCCCCCAGATCCTCAAACTCTCCTGCTCAGCATCCTACCTCAGGGAAGTTGTGGTTATCATTTTTAATTCCTGTTTAGCCTTTGGGTGTTTTGGTTTCATAGTTGTGTCCTATTTGCAGATCTTCATGGTCATGCTGAGGATGACCTCTGAGCAGGGACGGCACAAAGCCTTCTCCACGTACCTCCCACACCTGGCCGTGGTCTCCCTCTTTCTCAGCACTGCCTTTTTTGCCTATCTGAAGCCCCCGTCTGATTTCTCCCCATCCATGGACATGATGGTGGCAGTTCTGTACTCAGTGGTGCCTCCAGCACTGAACCCCATCATCTACAGCATGAGGAACCAGGAAGTCAAGGATGCAGTGAGGAAAGTGATGACCAGGTGTGTTTCAAAAACATTGAAGTGCGTATCTTTTGGAATTCATGACATATAATGCAGCTTTTTACTGATGCAGACTCTTTGTTTTGTTTTGATCAGTTTTTATAAGCGTAGTGTTTTAAATCTTATTCTTATTTTAAAACACTGTAATGCTTTTCACTGAAATGTTATTATTCAAATTAATTCTTCTTCAGTTTGTACCTTTGTAGTGTAGCCCAGACACACTGTACATAATGAACCAAGCTCTCTGTGAATCCTAACAGAATAAAGGACATGCAGTTACTCCGTCTGTCCTCCTTCTTGTGAGACATTTCTGCATCTGCTGGGGTCGGATGTTCTCAGAAACGTACAGTCCAGCAGGAAGCCCATGGCTGATCATCAAACTGTGTGCTGACTTCAGCCTGCAACAGCTGACAGGACATCCCTGGGCTCCTGGCTGGGGTCTGTGCTTCCAGGCTCACATCTGTCAGTGCCTCTGACAGGCCAGCAGCAGCAGTTGGTTTGCATGTTGGTTGTCACATCCCCTCTTCCTCATTCCCTGTGAGATTCTGAGGAGATGTTCTTGGATATGGGTTATCATGTCTGAAGTTTCCAAGCTTCCTTCAGGGCTTTTTTTAATTTTGTACACAGAGGTGTTCACTGCCTCCAGGATGGTTTGTGGTAGAGGAATTCTGCACAAAGGTCTGATAAAAGTTACCCATCGCCTACAGGAGCCATTCTTGGAGCATTGGCTGGTAGGTAGAAAGCTGCCCTTAATGAAATGACTGACGTGAGGAGGTTGGGAGAAGCCTGGAGAACAGAGATGAGAGACTGAGGGGAGGGAAGAGGAGCCTATGTGCTGTGCACATTACCGTCTGCACCAGCAATGGTGACCCACTGTTACCACTGCTGAAACACACCTCCCATTGCCTCACTCTGCTCACATCCACTGTTTGGTCTTCAGAAACATTCAACAAAAATTGGTGAATATCAACAAGTGCCATTTTTTCCACTTGGAGGAATTCAATGGCACACCATTGCTTCATGTGCACTTCATTGTCATATGCCATTCTGTCAGGCTACCACTGTGCTGCCATCTTTCACACGGCAGCAACACGTAATGAGATGTTGGTGGGAAGATTCAACCTCTACAGCCACATCTCCTACATCCGCTTCTGATGTTACGGCCCAGGTAATACAAGAGGGGGCATTACTATTGAAGCAGATCTTATCTGAGTTAACAGCTGGACGGCCTGAAAGGTCATTTCTCTCCCTGAGAGGTCTGGCTGCGCTCAGTCCATGCCAAGGGCGACTGCCAAGCTCCCAAGCACTTGGGGAGTACGAGGGGCTGTGGGAGGATAAATGCAGACCTTGTTTCTTTCAGCCTCTCCAGCTCCTGGACCACAGAGGAATGTGGAGGCAGCTGTGCTCAGCCTCATGATACTCCTTGCTTACCTGTGCTGCACAGTGGAAGCTCAGGTGAAGCATCCGTGTGGGTTGTGGGCTGAGGCTGGAGGTTATTGGCCATAGGGGTCACCACTGCATGTCTCTCTCACTCTCTCCTGCTCCTCCCTCCACAGCCACTTGTGCAAGTGCCAGACTTGGAAGTTGCTGTGGTGAGTGCCCAGGCAGCCACTCTGATTGTGCCCAAGGGCGGCCTTGCAGGGAGCTATGCAGGAGCAGATGGGGTCTGTTCCTGCCTGGAAGAGGCCACCCCTCTACTTGGCACATCCAAATTGCTTCAATTTGCACTCATCTTTTCTCTAGGTCCCCTAAATCCCATCTCTTGGTGGCTCAAAATGCTCTCTTTGGAACCCCATATCCCATCCTTTTGGCACCAGCAGATCTCCTTTCTTCAGCAACCTAATTCTCATCTCTTTAGATTCCCAACCCTCTGTGTTTCTTTTTCCCTTATTCTCCTCTCTTTGAGATCCCTGCTTCTCTCTATTTGGCACCCCCAAGTCTGTTGGCACCTCTATTCCACTCCTTTGGGTCCCCCAATCCCCTGCCCTGTCCCTATGTCCAACCCCAGCCCTGGGTTCCTCCATGGGCTGAGGCGCACACAGACCTTGGCAGCCATGGGGGTGGGGACAGCCCTGGGACCAACCAGACTGCTTGGATGGGATCACCCTATGATCCCCCAGACTCACAGTTCCCTCATGGCTTCCCCACGGCTTTTCTTCCCCAGGTGCCACCACCTGTTGCTGTTGCCCTTCCTGGATGGGTGACTTGGGTGATTCTAGTGCAAGGATGGGGCTAGGTTGTGTTGCTGTTCTCTCGGTTTCCCTGGGACTTGGGAACACCTCTGCAGCCCCAAGGCTGCTGTTGGACTCCCTCCAGATGTGGGTGGGTAATGGGCAGAGTAAGGAGGCAACAAGTGGTAGTTGGGTCTGAGCAGGCTAAAGTGCCATGCCTTGGCCACTGACTGGCAGTGGCCACCTCAAAGTGCTGGGAGGCTTCCCTAGCTCCATGCCATGCACACCATGTCCTGCATGCCTTTGGGCTTCCCCACCCTCTCTCATTATCTGCTCCAAAATCCTAAAGGAGGAGCTCTTCTTGATGCCATGCAGCCCCATTACCCACCCTCAGCTCTCTCTCAACTCCTTCATACAGTTTCTTCTAAACCCTTTACCCTTTGGTCCACCTCTGCATGGACACATGCGACTACATCAACATCTTTTTATCCCCCTTCTTATTGCAGCCACTTGTCCCTCCTTTGGGTCTGCTTTAGTCCCCTTGTGTCAGTGCCCCTACCCCCTACCCCATCACCCAGAGGAAGGTCTGCATATCCCCTCCCATGGACACGTCATATCTCCTAACTGATGACCAGTGACACCCTCTCTTGATCAGTGAAGTCTTCTGATGGTTACTAAACATCTCTGACAATCAGTGGAGCTCTCTGTTATGGATTTTGTAAAAAGTAAAAATAAATGCATTCTTCAAAAGCAAACTTCACCCAGAAAAGACCATGTTTCTTTCTAGCTAGTGGGTGGAAACACAGCCCAACCATTTGCCATGGGTTGGTCCAAACTGTACTAGAACGGGGTGTTGCTCCTGAGCACCTGCAGTACATTCATGACGTAGTTGTGTGGGGCGACATAGCAGAAGAAGCTTTCACAAAAGGAGAGCAAATAATCCAAACTCTTCCAAAAGTTGGTTTTGCTATAAAGCAAAGCAAAGTGAAATAACCTGTCAGGAATTTCAGTTCCTAGCTATAAAGTGGCAAGATGGACGTAGTCACATCCCTACAGATGTGATCGACAAAATCACTCTCATGTCTCCACACACTTACAAGAAAGAGGCATGGTCTTATCTGGGCATATTGGGCTTTTGGAGAATGCATGTTCTACTATGGATCCATAGTGAGCCCCATTTTTCAGTTGCTGTAGAAGAAAAATGATTATACACGAGGCCCCAAGCAGCAGCAGGCTTTTGAACAGACTTAATAGAAGATAGCCCGTGCCGTGGCCCCGGAGCCAATACAGATGGGACAGGATGTAAAGAACATCCTCTACACTGCTGCTGGAGAGAAAGGTCCCACTTGGAGTTTGTGGCAAAGAGCCTCAGGAGAGACCCGAGGCCTGATGGTGGCATGGATGGTGGCAAATGCCTTATGGGGGTGGTTGCAACAGCGGGAACAAAACAATTGGCAACGAAGGGGTAAATTTATTTGGGCTGCTGAACTGTGGGAAGACATTGCTGCCAGAACAAAAGATAAAGTTGTAAAGTGTGCCCTGGTAACATAGTGGTAGGAATGCTGTGTTGCAACACTGGAGGGCCCGGGTTCGAATCCCCCCTGTGGCACAAGTGGTAGAAGTGCCGCTCTGCTACACAGGGGCTCGAATCCCAGGGGTTGGACACGATGATCTCTAAGGTCCCTTCCAACTCTCACGAGACTGTGATACTGTGATACTGTAAAGGTGCACTGTGTGGATGCTCACATGCCCAAGAGTTGGGCTAATGAAGAACAATAAAAAAACCATCAGGTAGATCGAGCTGCCAGAATTAAGGTGGCTCAAATAGACTTGGACTGGCAGAACAAGGGTGAATTATTTCTAGCTCGATGGGCCCATGAGACCTCAGGCCATCAAGGAAGAGATGCGACATATGAGTAGGCTAGAGACCAAGGGGCGAACTTAACTATGAATGTTATTGTGCAGATTATTCATGACTGTGAAACATGTGCCATAATTAAGCAAGCCAAGAGGATTAAAACTTCTCTGGGAGGAACAGTGTTGGCAAAAGTATAAATATGGGGAGGCGTGGCAGATTGATGATATCAACTTGCCACAATCTCTCAGTGGTGTTATGTGCTTACTATGGTGGAGGCAACCACTGGGTGGCTTGAAAAATATGCAGTACCCCATGCTACCACTCTAAACACCATATTGGGTCTTTAGAAATAAGTCCTGTCATGACATGGCAACCCAGAGTGAACTGAGTCTGATCATGGGACACATTTCAAAAAATCCCTCATAAATACTTGGGCCAAAAATCATGGCATTGAGTGGATTTATCATAACCCATACCATGAACCAACTTCTGGTAAAACTGAATGATACAATGGGTTGTTGAAAACTATGTTGAAAGCAGTGGGTGGTGGAACACTTAAACACAGGGAGAAGCATTTGACAGAAGCCACTTGGTTGGTCAATACTAGAGGATCTGTCAGTCATGATGGTCCTAGACAATCCAGCCCCCTTCATACTGTAGAGGGAGATAAGTTCGCTGTAGTACATGTAAAGAACATGCTGGAAAAAGCTGTTTGGGTCCTTCCAGCCTCTGGAAAGGGCAAACCTCTCCTTGGAACTGTTTGTGCCCAGGGAGATGGGTGCACCTGGCAGGTGGTGCAGAACTATGGTGATGTTCAGTGTGTACCACAAGGGAATCTGATGTTGGGGGAGTGCAGTCAGTAATTCTATGTATATATATGTATATAGACCTGTGTGTGTAATGCATTTTAATTATTGTTCATTTGTATATATATATGTATTTTAAGCATGATGTAGTGATGTAGAATAAGAGGTGGAATGTCATGGTTTTGTAATTTTTCCTATTGGTATTCCACATATCATATTTAGTAAATAAGTTTTCCTTTTTATGTCATTGACACTGCTCTGTTTGTTTCCTTGAGCCTAGCTCCCATTTCCCTACCCCTTTCCCTTTTCCCTTCCCATCTGTTGGGGACAAGGGGACCCACAGGCCTACTGCCCCCCTGTCATGGACATAGATTGATTTAGATAACTCCATGACAGGGCCGAAAAAATAGCCAAACTTGACAGAGCTGTTCACATTACTGACTACTGACTGCTGTCCTGGAGTGCAGCTGTTGAGACAACAGGACTGTTGTGAGACACACAAGAACTTCAGGCCTGCACAAATGCAAGGGCTTGAGAGCACTGTGGCAGTGTATAGAGAGCAGCAAAGAAAACAGCACATTGTACAGCTGTCCATGGTTGTACCTCCCCCAGACACACATAGGTAGGAAGAGAGAAGAGCTAAGGAAAAGTCTATTTTTAAAGCTTTTTTATTTATCTCTTAAACTATTCAGAAAATCGGGTTCCATGTTTTCATGAGCTCTTGGACTGAGAAAATGGAAATATTATTGGAAAGAAGTAGTGAAATAAAGTGCAACAGTTTTTGCAGGTTACTCTATCATAAGCAATCAAAAAATCTAATTAGCCTAAAACAGAAAGAACCATCACAGAGAATTGTGTGGTGAAAATGTGCTCTCTATGGAAGCTGGAATAGTTCATATTGTAACACCTTCCTGAGAGCATGCCTGATCTCCCTGTTCCTCATGCTGTAGATAATAGGGTTCAGTGTTGGAGGAACCACTGAGTACAGAAGTGCCACCATCAGATCCAGAAGTGGGGAAGAAGTGGAGAGGGGCTTCAGGTAGGCAAAAAAGGCAGTGCTGAGAAACAGGGAGACCACGGCCAGGTGAGGGAGGCATGTGGAGAAGGCTTTGTGCCTTACCTGCTCAGAGGGCATCCTTAGCACGGCAAGGAAGATTTGCACATAGGACACAACTATGAAAACAAAGCACCCAAAGGCTAAACTTAGACTAAAAATGATAATCACAACTTCCCTGAGGTAGGAGGCTGAGCAGGAGAGTTTGAGGATCTGGGGGATTTCACAGAAAAACTGGTTTACCACATTCCCATGGCAGAGAGCCAGTGAAAACGTACTGGCAGTGTGCAGCACGGAACTGAGAACCCCAGCGCCCCAGGCAGCTGCTGCCATGGTGGCACAAGTTCTGCTGTCCATCAGAGTCCCGTTGTGCAGGGGCATGCAGATGGCAACATAGCGGTCATAGGACATGATGG
>NW_015439910.1:14829-48372 GCF_001577835.2 Coturnix japonica | reverse complement strand
GCCTGCAGCCCCGGCTGCACAGCCTGCAGCCGTGCTGGGACACGCAGCCATCAGGGCTGTGCTGTGATGCTGCAGCACAGAAGCCTTCAGTTAAAGTAGAAGGCTTTTTCCACAGTACAGAAACATGCAGTGCCTGCAGCCATGTCTTCTATGGGATGCCCCACATTAATATAACACTCTATTAAAAGCAGTTACATTACCTACTGCAAGAGACTTACCGTGTTGTGGTCTGTGAGCAATGCTCCTTCAGTGATCTCACAGACTTCACACATTCTGTAAGCTCTCTCCAATTTCTCTCCTCTCTTCTGTCAGCTGCAGGCTGTGCTTTGCCGAAGAGCTGCTCCTGGGCACAGCTGTCTCTCTACAGCACTGCCCACTTTTATGACCTCCCTGCATCCCAGGAGCCCAGCCCAGCTCAGCAGAAGATTATGTCATTTTTATTCTTCCCACTTGTGGCCCCTGACATGTCCCTGTATCTTCATGGCCAACAGCTCCTGAAAGACAACAGCATCATGACTGTGCTTTGAAATCTGATGAATTAACCATCCAGTGGTCAGTGACTTATTCCAGACATATGGGGGGTCTTACCAGAGAGTGTTCAATGGAACAAAAAGGGCACCCAGACAAGGAAAGGGGGGGTTGGATCAGGGCTGGAGAGAGAATGAGTCCCAAAACCGAGAGGCCTACTGTAACTCTAGGTGAAACAGTTGGAAGGCTCCAACATGCTCCCCCTGTCTGCCAGGATTCAAAGAGAGGTCAGTTTAGCCTGGGAGTAAGATAATATAGTGTCCTGGTCCCATGACTCATCTCTGACCGTGATGTTCTCTGGGATATGTAGTACTCTTCTGTGTGCTGCACATTGGTGACATTATCTAGAGGTGTCAAGTGCTAAAGAGGCCCCACCATACAACAAACCATCAGAAAATGAAAATTAATATGCCCTGTTCACTGATGGATCATGTCGTATTGTAGGGAAGCATCACAAATTGAAAGCTGCTGTGTGGAGCCCCACACAACAGGTTGCAGAGGCCACCGAAGGAAAAGGAGAATCAAGTCAGTTTGAGAGGTAAAGGTTGTCCTGCTGGCCTTAGATGTTGCTGAATGGGAGAGGTGGCCAATGTTTCAATTTTTACAGAAGCTCATGGAAGGCAGCAAATGCTTTGTGGATATGGTTACAACAGTGGGAACAAAATAACTGGCAGCAGAGAGGGAAACCTATTTGGGCTGCTGTACTGTGGAAGGACATTGCTGCCTGAAGAAAGAATATGGTTATAAACGTGGTGTCATGTAGATGCCAAGTAGCCAAATGTCAGGCTACTGAAGAAGTGCAGAATAACAATCAGGCAGATTAGTGATCCAGCTGAGGTACTGTAGGCAACTCATTCCAAATACAAACCCTGGGGCTGAAATGGGATTCAGCTCCTCTTGGACTCACAGGAGATGAGATTCCTCTTTTTCAGCTCAGATGTGCCCAAGGAGTTTCCTGCATGTGAGCTCCTGCTCTGAGTCCTCGGTCCTTCAGCAGGGAGTCACTTGCTCTCACGCAGACACTGCGTGATGCCCAAAATGTCTGGGGTCCTCCTGGATGTGTGATAGTGCTTGTAAACTGTGTGGGAAATCCCTGAGATAGACACCTCCATACTGAGCATAAGCTGCAGGGCAGAGAGGGTGCAGAGGTATTCTTGACCATCCTAAATGATAACAGGACCCAGCATTTATGGCACCTCAAAGTGCGTTTACCACCCATCTCCATGGAGCACGCAGAGTTACTCACCTGACTAAATGGATGAGCTCACAAAAGAAGAGCCAGATCTTCCTCTTTTCTCCATCTGCTGCATCTTCTGAAGCTCAAGTCAAACAAAGCTATCACACATCTTTATTCTTCAACAGAAAAAAGTTTGGTTTTCTGTGGGCTCTCAAGTGAATGGCATCAGAAGCAGCCTAGTGTCATGTCAGTTCTTTTCCACCACACTCACATGCAGCTGCAAATGCAGCACAGGGCCTTCAGGAAATCCATGCACGAGGAGTGTCCTTGCTGCTACGTCAACTCCAAGAACCACGATTGGTCTAATGCCTCTGTGCCACCTTCTGCACACTAACACCATAGATGACCTATCCAGTCTGGCTCTGTCAATGATGCTTTCCAATTAGGATGTTTACTTCTGTGGTTTTGCACTAATGCAAACTCCAACACGAAATAACCCAGTGATCTTGGTACAGCTGCAGGCCTGAGCTCCTGTTTGGAGCACAGGGACACAGTTGAATGGCTTCCACAATGGCACTGTAGCGCAAGGGGGATACAGAGTCTTTACAATGGTTGGGCGAGGAGACAAGGAAGGGCGACTGTCCTTTGTGAGAGTGCACTGAGATCTGCCTGGGGATGGAAGAGCAGCCAAGTCAGAGCTACTGGAAATGGCAAACAGAGGAGACTGATAGTGTCTGTTCCCAGCTTCCTGATCAGGGAGAGCAAGTGGAAGATGCCCTCTGCAGACAGATGGGATTCTCATGTTGTCCTGCCCTTGTCCCTTTTGGGAGCCTTTTTCACTCCAGTATCTGCTGCAGGGACAGCACAGCAGGTCATCTGCCATCCAGCAGATCCATGGATAGCACAGACGGCAGCTTCTTGACCAAGCCATGGAGGAACCAAAGAGGAGAGGTTCTCTGCTGGATCTCATAATCTCAGGCATGGAAGGTCTGGTGGGAATTGTGAAAGTCAAAGGGGCATCAGGCCATGTGCATGACACAAACTGATATCTATCTATCTATCTATCTATCTATCTATCTATCTATCTATCTATCTATCTATCTATCTATATGTATTTTGTGGTCGTAAGCTTCATAAATGTCAGTAAAACTGAAACAAGTAATTGACAAAGATAGAAATCAATGAAAATATGTTAATCCCTCTCAAATGAGATATTTTCACAAGTCCTGTTGTATTTTGAGTAGTGTATATGAGTCTCTGATGGAATTTTCTGTTGTTTTTTTGTTTTTTGTTTTTATTTTTGTTTTGTTTTGTTTTGTTTTGTTATCCCATTTTAATTACAATGCTTTCAAGAACTGTGTTTGCAGGACACAGTTGCCTTCATGTTCAGGGTTTTCAGACAGCGGTGCCAGTTCCAATGCCCTCTGACTAAAGCTTGGAATCTACCACTGCTCTATCCCAGGGAGATTACTGGAATTTTCTCAGTACCTCAAGTCTGAAGGACTCTGTTGTCTACTCCTTCACTGTGATTTGATCTATCCCATCCTATCTCTGTCTAACTCATTTCTTGTACAAATATTCCCTGTGATAGACAAGCCTCAATAGATGCAGCTTGGACATGTGTTTTACTGTTCATTCAATTGCATCACCTTTCCTTCTCATTGTTGGCCAAAAATAAGGAGAAATCTTTCCTTTTCCATCTGCAGCTGTTTCTCTGTGGAAAGCCAGTGGCAGCTGGTGCAAAGATGGTTTAACACAGCAGGTGAATGCAGAGAAGAAGAGTGATGTGAGGAAAAGGGATGCAAGTCCCATGGGGCCAGTGTGAGAATAAATGGGGTGGTGAGGTTGAGGAGGAACTTTGTCCACACAGAAACAGAATAGAACTCATTGGGGACATCCTGGATTGATATCAGTTGCAAAGTGCTGCTTTAACTACTTGTATAAACTCAACTATAAATAAATAGACAATAAATGTCTGCCGGATTCTTCCTTTTTAAGCTCTCCAGATATCTCTCCATTTTGCTGAACAAGTTCTGAAAACCTGAAGAAGAGAACAGGAAGGCACAAGGCACAAGAGACTTTTTAGTTTATAATGGGCCCCAGGGCAAATGTGCTGCTGAGTCCTTCAACCTTCAGTGCAGAGAGAAGTTTGCACAGAGTGCTCAACAAGACAAAGTCATAAGTAACAGTGAAGTTTCTTGGAGTATTAATGGGCCCACTGAGGAACAATAACAAGCAAGCTTCCCAAGGGACTAGTTAGAGCAGATAATTGGAAGCCAAGACTACAGCCAGGCAAAGGCACTGGCATGGTGGCTCTGATGCTAAGCAACCCCTCCTTTGCCTTACGAAATAGACATGCCAAGCTCTGATCCCCAGACCCTTGGCAGGGAGATCTGGTCTCTCATGTTACCTCAGAACCCTTCCTGAGGCAGTGGAATGGAGGTCTGTATGATGTTAAATGAGAGACAATGGGACAGAAGATCCCAGGCTCTGTATGGGGTGCAAGGATGCTCTCAAGTTCATGTCCCATGTGGGCCCTGTGTGTCATCACAGGATGTGGGGTTTGAGAAGGGTCCAGTCTGAGCAAGCAGTCAATCCCAATGAAACTCTGAACTTCAGATCTCTCAGTTCCGTGCCTTCCTCTGCACACCGTCCCATAGTTTGACATCCTTTATGTTCTGTGGTGCCCAGAAGAGCACCCAGTGCTCCAGGTGAGGTTGCAGCAGTGCAAAGCTGAGAGGGACAATCCTTTCCCTCACCCAAGATGGCAATAACTTGCTTGATGCACTCCAGGGAATTGTTGGCGTTCCTGGCTATCTGGGCACACTGCTGACTCACATTCAATTTGATGCTGAGCAGGACCCCCAATCCTTTTACGTCAGATGACCCTCCAGTGTTCCATGTCCAGTCAGTGTGTATGTCCAGGTATATGCCCCTACCCAGGTGCACAATCAGGCACTTGTTCATGTTATGCTTTATGCACTTGGTGCTTAGTACCAACTGGTACCCACTTCTCTGACTTGTCCACATCACTCTGCAAGTCCTCTCCCCCCTCAGTGGAGGCAACAGCACCTCCCTTGTTCGGGTTCTTTGACCATAGGGCAGTTTACTCGGCTCCTGGCCTGCTGCCTGCCCATGGAGCCTCCATATCTCAAAGGGGGCGACGAATCCTAGCTCAGGAGCTAGCGGGGCTGATCAAAAGTGCTTTAATCTGTCTTTGAGTGGGGGAGGGAGTGAAACAGGGCTTACAAGAAATGAGCCTAGGGCAACAGAGCTTGAGATGGGAGTGAGGCAGGTGACACGGCTGAAGTGCATATACACCAACACACTCAGCATGGACAACAAGCAGGAGGAGCTGGAAGCGACTGTTTGTCAGGTGAACTATGTCCTGGTTGCTATCACTGAAACATGGTGGGACAGCTCCCATGACTGGAGTGCTGTGATAGATAGTAACAAGCTCTTCAGAAGGGATAGACGAAGAAGAAAGGGTGGTGATGTGGCCCTGTATGTTAAAGACTGTTTTGAAGTTGAAGAGCTTGGGGTTGGGAATGATAAAGTGGAGTGTCTGTGGGTAAGGATCAGGGGAAAGGCCTTCAGGGGTGACATTTTGGTGGGGGTCTGTTATAGACCGCCTAATCAGGATGAAGAGATGGATGAGGCATTCTACGAGCAGCTCGCAGAAGCTGCATGTTCACCAGCACTCATTCTCATGGGAGACTTCAACTTCCCTGATATAGGCTGGGAACTTAATAAGGTGCAGAGGAAGCAGTCCAAGAGGTTTCTGGAGTGTGTGGAAGATGCTTCCTTACACAGCTGGTACGTGAGCCTACTAGGGGTGGTGCCCTGCTAGACCTGCTCTTCACTAACAGTGAAGGACTGGTGGGTGATGTGAAGGCAGGGGGGCTGTCTTGGGCAGAGTGACCACAAAATTCTAGAATTCTCTGTTCTTGGAGATGTCAGAAGGGCAACTAGTAAAACTGCTCTCTGGAACTTCCAGAGGGCGGACTTTGACCTATTCAGGACACTTGTTGCAGGGGTTCCTTGGGAGTCCCACCTTAGGGGTAAAGGGGTCCAAGAAGTCTGGATACTCCTCAAGATGGAAATCTTAAAGGCAAAAGAACAGGCTGTCCCTGAATGCCGCAATGTGAGCCGCAGGGGAAGAAGAACGGTGTGGATGAACTGGGATCTATTATTGAGACTCTAGAAGAAAAAGGGAGTCTATGTCCTCTGGAAGCAGGGACAGGCTACATGGGGAGATTGTAAGGAGGTTGCTAAGGTATGCAGGGAGGAAGTTAGGAAGGCTAAAGCCCAGCTCAAATTTAGATTGGCTACTTCAGTGGAAGAAAATAATAAATCTTTTTACAAATGTATAAAGAGTAAGAGGAGAACCAAGGAAAATGTCCACTCCTTACTTGATGCAGCAGGGAATGTGACCACTGAGAATAAGGGGAAGGCTGAGGTCCTCAATGCCTTTTTTATATCTACCTTTAATGGGCAGAACAGTAGTCCTCAGGTCACTTTATGTCATGATCTGAATGTCTGAGATGGAATGCAGAATACACCCCCATTGATTCAGGTGGAGACATTTAAAAAGCTCCTCCTCCACCTGGACTGTCACAAGTCCATGGGACCAGACGGGCTCCACCCTCAGGTGCTGAGGGAAATTTTTCTCTCAGAGATTGGTCAGACACTGGAATAGCCTGCCCAGGGAGGTGGTGGAGTCACCATCTCTGGCAGTGTTCAAGAAGCATCTGGATAGGGAGCTAGGAGATACGGTTTAGTGTTTTTCTGTAGGTATGGTAAAGGGCGGACAGTTGGAGTAGATGATCTTGTAGGTCCTTTCCAACCTTGTGATTCAACGAAAGGGCAGCAGCCTTTCCTCATCTTCTTTGGCCATCCGTCATGAAGAGTCTGTACCCCATTTGCTACAGTACAGAGCTGAGAATCAACCCACCATGTCTCTGTGAGCCAAACAAGACCCTAGGCCTGCAGATGCACAGTGATTTGGACTTCGCTGAGTGAATGTTTGTGGTCCTCTCATTAGTGTAAAGACTCTTCAGAAAGCATCCCCTTCCAGAAGCATGTTTTGATTTTGCCTGGCTGGGCCTTGCATCTACACCGTGCTACTGGTGTTCAGAAGGTGGCACACAGGTACGAGACCCCTTGTGGGACTCAAAGTTGTACAGTGAGCACTGACACTACCAGCCACGTGGCTGTCCTGAAGGTCCTCAGATGCATTTGCCAGCTGGCTGGGGGTGTGCTGGACACCCCAGGGAACTGCCATTCAAACATGAATCCAGAACAAACAAACATGTCATCGGTGAAAGCATGTAGTTGAGTCACTGCTTTGGAATGCCTTAAGCTCTGGAATTTGCAATAGATTGGGAACAGAGAAAGATCTGTCTCCCTTTGGTCAGCTGAATAACGCTGCATTTTCAGGTGCCCATTACTCAAATATCTGATGTCATTTAGGATGGCCAAGAATACTCCCATGTCCTGTCTGGCCCTCAGCTGATGCTCAGGAAGGAGGTGTCTCTCTCAGATGTTGTCTACCACAGCTTGCAGGCACTGCTGCACACATCTATGAGCACCACAGGCACTGGGGTCTACTGAGGGGTCTTCTGGGGTCTAATGGGGAACACTGAGGGGTCTACTGGGGTCTACTGAGGGGTCTACCAGGGTTGTTGGGGTACTAAGTTGTCGTTGTAAGGATTTATGAGTGCATACAGTAGTTCTGAGTAGATGGAGTGTTCTAGAATAGCTGAGTTAGGCCTGTAGGTTAAGAGTTAGTGGACAGGGGGTTTAGGTAGGTGTGTGTACAGGTTCTCTCGCATGCATCAGGTTTTGCGTAGCAGATGTCTGTGTCTGCACGGGATTTAGGATGGTATATAAGGAGTGTGACGCAGCAATTAATTGAGAGAAGACATGGCATCCATGTTTGTGTTTCTCCC
The DNA here is from genome assembly GCF_001577835.2 of Coturnix japonica. Classification (NCBI taxonomy): domain Eukaryota; kingdom Metazoa; phylum Chordata; class Aves; order Galliformes; family Phasianidae; genus Coturnix; species Coturnix japonica. The sequence continues at coordinate 40,716 of NW_015439910.1, read as the reverse complement.
CCGGACAGTCGGGTCCCAGGATAAGTCGGGTTAATTGGCGGATATGTCACGGGGTGTACTAGGGTCTACTGAGGGGCCTACTGGGTTCTATAGAGGGGTCTACTGGGGTTTACTGAGGGGTCTACTGGGGTGTACAGGGGTCTACTGAGGGGCCTACTGGGTTCTATAGAGGGGTCTACTGGGTTTCTACTGAGAGGTCTACTGGGGTCTACTTAGGTGTCTACTGGGGTCTACTGAGGTGTCTACTGAGGAGTCTACTGGGGTCTAATGAGGGTTCTACTGGGGTCTACTGAGAGGTCGACTGGGGTGTACTGGGGTCTACTGAGGGGCCTACTAAAGTGTCTACTGGGGTCTACTGAGGGGAATACTGGGTTGTACTTGGGTATACTGGGGTCTACTGGGGTCTGCTGAGGGGTCTACTGAGGGTCTACTGGGGTCTACTGGGGCTTAATGAGGGGTCTACTGAGGGGCCTACTGGGTTCTACTGAGTCTACTGGGTTTCTTCTAAGAGGTCTACTGAGGGGACTACATAGGTGTCTACTGGGGTCTACTGAGGGGTCTACATGGGTCTACTAGGGTCTACCGAGCGGTCTACTGAGAGATCTACTGGGGTTTACTGGGGTCTACTGAGGGGTCTAGTGGGGTCTACTGAGGGGTCTACGGAAAGGTATACAGAGGAGCCTACTGGGGTCTATTGAGGGGTCTACTGGGGTCTACTGGTATCTACTGAGGGGTCTACTGGGTTTCTACTGAGAGTTCTACTGGGGTCTACTTAGGTGTCTCCTGGGGTCTACTCAGGGGTCTACTTGGGTCTACTGAGGTCTACTGGGGTCTTCTGAGGGGTCTCAGTCACACACACTGCCAGCTTCACACTTCACTGTGTCAGAGTTGCAGACCACGTTTCAAGCGCTTTGATAGCAGTTACTCAAATACAAGGTACCTGGCCATAAAAAATAGATGGTAATAGCAGCAATAACAACTTTATAATTTTCACTGATGATAACAGTAATAAGGCAACCTGTAGCTCCTGCTACTACGGTCCCAGAAATCCAGAAATCATTCCACAAGGTACCTTTTCCTTACGTACGACTTATGTTCCCCTCCTATGACTTATGGGTTCCTTTTATAGGAACTCCCAAGGAGTTTTCCTACCCCAGCTAGCAACCAACCAGATCTGTGAGCTCACCCGTCCAGGGGAAGCGACAACCGTTTTGCTTATACCCTGCGTAGGACATCTCCTTATGGCTTACGGGCTCCCCTTATCCCATACACATACCTTTCCGACGATGGATGGTTCCTGTCTGCTCCCACAGTGATCAGGTGAGGAAGGGGAGTCCTTCCAAGAAATATTGGGGTGCTCCAAAGGTGTCCCCACTCTAAGCTGGTCCCACAGCCAAGCAGAGATGGTCCCGTCTGGGTGGCCAAAATTGACGTGCGGAATCAGAATCTATAACCAGAATTAAGTTATAAAGCAAGTATGTGTTTATTCAGCACTGGGTACATGGCAGATCACTCCTCCTGTCATGTGCACCGATAGACAGGAGCATTAGAAAGTTATAGAGCATGCGAATACATACACGGGTTACTTAGATTTACCTATGCCCGTGACAGGGGAAGCCACCCCGTTCCCCTCCCCCATCAGGGGCTCGGAAAGGAGGGGAAAAGGGGAATGGGATAAAAACAGCAGCAATCTAAGGAGGAAAAACTTATTTTACTAAATATGATATCGAAATACAAGATAACACAATATAATATAACTGAGGCTAACAAATCGAACGAAACAGAGAGAGAGAGTCCCCGAAAACCAAGAGGCCTACTGTGAACTCTAGGCGACACGGCTGGAACGCTTCCCACTCTCCGAGAAGTTCGAGAGAAGAAGGAGAGCACTCCAACCTGGGAACAAGATTATATAGCATCCTGGTCCCGTGACTTATCATTACCCCTGTTGTTCTCTGGGATATGTAGTCTTCTTCTGTGGACTGCACATTCAATAGAAGAATCCACACTTTACATGATGTTATGATGTGGAATACTGATAGCAAAATTAAAAAATTACAAAACCATGACACATCAGTTTTCCAAGAAATCATTAACATATTCATTGTTTTTCCGGGAACTCATTTACATGCTGTCCCTCCTACTGACGCATGCACAGTCTGTAGCAGGGGTCTCGCTCTGGTGGTCGTTGGGATGAAGTCAGAAGTCTTCCTCAGGTTGACCTCTCATCTTTGATCCAGCTCCGTCACTTAGTCTATTCAAAACCAGTTCCTTTGTCTACCCTTCCCTTATGTATATACCCAGCTGCATTGTCTTAACTATAGACCCAGCTGTATTGTAACTATAGCAATGTCAACATGTCTTACTGATCCTTTTCTTCTGACATTCCCCAAAGCCTAGGATACTTCATCTTCATGAAAGGGCCCTATTTACCTGATTCCTACTTTCATACGGATTAAGGGACAAGGAAATAAAGTGGATGTCACTGTGGGAGTCTACTATAAGCCACTCAGCCTGGACAGCAATACCAATTATTCTTAATTTTTTAAAGGACTATTGCAAGAAGAGCCTCACTTGCCCTAATGTTTCACCGGCTTCCTAAAAATTGACATGGTGTAGCACATACCCAATGGGCTCTGTGGTTTTCATGGCCAGCTGACTGTATATGAAAAACTGCAAAAGGAGAAGTTATTCAAGGAGTGTCTGGTGTCCCTTACTACCCTCCATCAATAGTAGCATAATAAAGGGTGAAAGTCTGACACTAACAAACTTCTCTTTGTGCTATGCCAACTGAGAAGAGAGAATAGCCAACATCATCACAGTCAAACCAGGTGTGATTGTCAGGCTACCATCTATTGATGCTGTGCTCATCATCTGGAACTGAAGTTTGTAGCCCACTTCCCCATAGTAGTGGTGCAAAGCAAAAAGATGAAGGCCTGCCTGTAGTCACAGCCTCCAATTATCTGCTCGAATACAGCTGTGGAGAGGCTTTGTTGGTAATGACCCCACAGGAACCAATTACAGCTCCAACACTCTCTAACATTTCTCAACAGCATTTTGACTGCACCTCAATCATTTGCTTACAGCAGTCTTCTCTTGGACCCCAAAGTTCACGTACACCACATACGCTGTGGGGCTCATTACCATGCAGAAAGACCTAATGAGCCATTTCCCTCAAGTCTTCAAAGCCTCAACTGCTCCTTAGGGAGGTCTCAGTGTTGTAGATGAAGTTTTCAAGGATCGCTGTCCACAAAAGGGTATGTCCTATTTAAGGGTACTTTATCTTACAGCAGACACTGAGATGTGTGCATGATGAGTGCAGCACAACTTGTGTGACACAGATGGCAGCTCCGTCAGGGAGAGAGAGGTACAGCCAGTATGGGGGTAGCATTGGGGATCCAAGAGGGAAATGTACTCAGTGAGAGCTGATAACTGGAGAGTGACTGCAACAGGCAAAGATGGGAATGAATGGTGAATGAGGAGAAAGAAGGCTGTGCAAGAGGAGGGATGCAGGGGGGCAGTTGCTTGTGGCCCGATGTGTGGTCAGTGCTGGTCCGGCTGGTTGTGTGGGAGGCATGGGAGGGAGCTGAGTCCCCTCCAGGAGCCAGGACTACAACCTCAGGATAAGATGCCTGAATGGATTCAGCTGAATCCCATCCCTATGGAAGTGTAAATGTGTCCTGCATAGCCAGGATCCCTGCATCCCAGGGCAGCGTGCCGGGTCAGGGATTCATCCGCCAGCCAGTCTCAACACTCAGCCTGTCCAAGGAGCTGAAGAGGTATCTGTAGGGAGATGTGTGTTGGGGGGAAGGGGGCAGGTGGGAGGGGGAAGGAGACCCTCAGCAGCACAGGGGCCTTTTGCTGCTTGGGGTGCTGCATGATTTGTTCACTTTCCTGCCGTTAGGGTAGGGATGACAGGAGAAATGGGAGAGAAGCTGTATAATTTGACATAGCACTGAGACTGCTGTGCTGTACCTTTGGAGATGAGTAGGCTTGTGAGCAGCATCCTCAAGTTCCATCTGCCTTTCCTGGATCGATGGACAGAATGAGCATCATCCCAGGGAGATGATGTGGAGAGATGCTCAGAGAGATATCCCATTCTACAATTAAAACTGAGCACTCCTGCTACTTTATAGTGTACTCACCTGGGTGGCTCAGGGTCGCCTTCTCCACAGCCCACGGGCAGAGCCCTCTCCTCTTCCATCCATATTCCAACTCATGACAATAATCTTAGGCTGTGGATCTGAACCAACTTTTCACTCAGAGAAAGAAAAAGGATAGGATTATACGGCAGGAGGAAGGTCACCAAGGAATGGTACAGGTTTGTGCCAAGAGAACTCTCACCTAACTTGCCTTTCTTTCTCCTGGGGTGATTTCCCATGTCCATGATCTGCAGATGCCCAACAGCAGCTACATCAGTGAGTTCCTCCTGCTGCCATTGGCAGATGCACGGCAGCTGCAGCTCCTGCACTTCTGGCTCTTCCTGGGCATCTACCTGGCTGCCCTCCTGGGCAATGGCCTCATCAGCACAGCCGTAGCCTGTGACCGCTGCCTGCATACCCCCATGTACTTCTTCCTCCTCAACCTGGCCCTCCTCGACCTGGGCTGCATCTCCACCACTCTCCCCAAAGCCTTGGCCAACGCCCTCTGGGACACCAGGGCCATCTCCTACGCAGGATGTGCTGCACAGCTCTTTGTGTTTTCATTCTTGCTGTCAGCTGAATTTTACCTTCTCGCCGTCATGTCCTATGACCGCTACGTTGCCATCTGCAAGCCCCTGCACTACAGGACCCTCCTGGATGGCAGAACTTGTATCATCATGGCAGCAGCTGCCTGGGGCACTGGGTTGCTCAATGCTCTGCTGCACACTGCCAATACATTTTCACTGCCACTCTGCCGAGGAAATGCTGTGGACCAGTTCTTCTGTGAGATCCCGCACATTCTCAAGCTCTCTTGTTCGTACCCCTACCTCAGGAATCTCGGCCTTATGGCACTCAGTACATCTTTGTTTTTTGGATGTTTTGTGTTCATTCTGCTTTCTTACGTGCAGATCTTCAGGGCTGTGCTGAGGATGCCCTCTGAGCAGGGACGGCACAAAGCCTTTTCCACGTGCCTCCCTCACCTGGCCATGGTCTCCCTTGTTGTCAGCACTGGCTTCTTTACCTATCTGAAGCCCCAATCCACCTCTTCCTCAGCCATGGATGTGTTGGTGGCGGTTCTGTACTCAGTGGTGCCTCCAGCAGTGAACCCCCTCATCTACAGTGTACGGAACCAGGCACTGAAGGATGCCATTTGGAAACTGTTACTAAGGATGTTTTTTACTTGTATGGGAACTGCTGAATCACGGCCTGAACCTCTGATTAACCACCTGAGGCAAACAATAAGCCTAGGAGTACAGGTGAAGGTAATCTCCTGTGCTACCAAAAGGGGTGGAGCCCAGCTCCACCTCTCCTAGATCCCATTTTAGAGCTGATTATCATTGTGAAAGGATCTCTTTGGGAGGTTGCTCTTTGTAGAGGCTTTTAGTGAGCCCAGGATAAGTGTAGGCACCATCTATTCCTCTTAAAACCACACAACTTAGCCTAACTCTTCTGTACGTTCTCAATTGTGTCATCAGTGCATTCGCAGATTACACAGCAGTAAAGATTCATTGATTCCGTCTCTCTCCCCAGGTGACTCCTAATGTATCCCACTCTAAGCTTGTGCTCTGTTGTATTTTTTTAGTATGTTTTCTTTCTTTAATGCATCTTCAGTGTTTTCTAACTCCTTGTGCTTCTTCTGTTCCCCTCAAATCCTTTAACTGTGTTCCTTTCCCTCCTTCTTTCTAGGCAGCTTGTGATTTCAGTTTATGCTTCTGTCATGGGGTTACCCTGAGATGTCAGTCCATGACTCTCCAGGAACCCAAACTGCCTCCAGTGGCAGTAACACTGGAACCTGGACACGAACTCTTTAACTGCCACTGCTTTGCATGATGTTCTGATGTGGAATAGCCACAACAGGAATCACAGCACCACCACAGCTTCATCGTGTCTCAGATGAAATAGCAGCCAAGAAGGACGTGGGCAGTGAGTGTTTTGGGGGGTCTGGAAATCTGTGTTTGACACAATGAGAAGATATTTTCTATTGCTCAGAGGTTCTCTGTTGTGGAAAGTGGATTCAGCTGAGGGCCCTGGTGGATGAAGAGCCGGCCATGAGCCTGCACTGTGCTCTTGCAGCCTGGATGGCCAATGGTAACCTGGGCTGCACCAACAGAGGGGTGTCCAGCAATGAGAGGGAGGCAATTTCACCCCGCTGCTCTGCCTTTTGAAGGCTCCATCTGGTACACTGTGCCCAGGCCTGGCAAAGCCAGCACAGGGGAAACGTGGACCTGTTGGAGTGCCAACAAAGATAATCAGAGGGCTGACAAAAGATATTGAAGTTGGGATTGTTTAGCTTGGAGAAGGAACACTCCGGAAAGACCTCAATGCAATCTTGCAGGATGTGAAAGGTGCTTACTTGAAAGGTGGGAGAGAGACTGACATTTTCACAGGGAAATGGATGTGAAGTGAAAGAGGGGAGGTTTATGTTGGAGGTTATGAAGAGATCCTTCATGCAGAGTGTGCTGAGGCACTGGAACAGGCTGCCCTGAGAACTTGTGGATGCCCCATTCCTGGGAGGCATTCAAGGCCAGGCTTGATGGGTTCCTGGGCAGTCTGATCTAGTGGTTGGCAACCCTGCCCATAGCAGGGGGGTTGGAACTAGATCATCTTTCTGATCTTTCCAGCACAAGTGTTTCTATGATTCAGTGGATATAACCTGGACTTGATAAAATCTAATTTTACAGAACTATGCCTCTTGTTTTCCTTTGCTGTCCATTAACAATATCCGTCTGTGTCTTCACATATCTTTTCTCCATGTAAAAAAGCTGGGAATTGGTGCCTAGTACTAACTGTAACCCATATAACAATCTGTAATCTAATCTGAACCCGATCCCTAACTCCTAACCCATAACTTGAACTCCCTAAAGTATACCTAAAGTATCTTAAAGTACAACCTTCACCCTTTCTTGTCCTAAACTTCAAGCTAAACTCAAGCTCTTTCTCCTAAACACCAACCCTTATCACATCCCTTGCCCTAACACTGACTCAAGTGCTAGCACTGCACCTAGCACTAAATCAAACCATTAGTGCTAGCCCTCAGCCCTAACTGTGAGCTTAAACCTAACTCTAACCCTGAACCTTGTCCCTGACCCTCTGCTTGCCAGCTGGTCATCAGATAAGGTACATCAGGCTGCTGCTCTTTCAAGCTGTAATGGATGGTGTGTTATGGAAGAGAGAAATCTTAGTAGTTTTATTGGTGGCAACCAAGGCTTAGTGTCTCACAGCTGCTCTGAGCTCCTGGTTAAAGCATTCAGGAAGAGCTGTAGAACCAAAATACAGCACGGTTAGAAAGGATGATAGGGTTGTGTGGAAGAAATGCCTTGTCCAGAAGCAAGCAGTGGGCTGGAGAGGGCACCAAAACCAAACCCTGCTTGCACCTTTCCCTCTCCTCATTCCACATGCTGACATTTATTTTAAGAGCAAAAACAAGACTACAGTGAAGAAAGAAAGCTCCAGAACAACTCAGCTACTTTATTCACCCCCTTCTCTTTCCACTACAGAAGATTCTCAGAAAACCTCCAAGAGCCACGTTACTGCTCTGCTGACCCTTCTCTGGGATGCATTAGTGCACTCAGAAATGACTGAGCAACACATGCACACAGACACACAGCTCAGCCCTACACGTCCGCTTCATCATTAGGAAATGGCGTCAAAAAGAGCAAGAGAAGAAAGCAGGCATGGTGAGAGAACTTTGGGCAGCAAGGAAAGGTCGGCTGAATCTCCTGGGTTAAGTCCCTTCTGCAGAGGGTGCCAGCAATGGCATCTCCTTTGCAAACTCTTCCTGTATGGGGAGAAGCATTGGTCTCCCTCATCCCTGGGCTCTCCAGCATTTTGAGGGTCTCTCCTGCTGGGGGTTTTCCCATGAGAAATGAGGCACCAGCCCTGAGAGAAACTCTTCCTGCAACCAGAGACACTTGCAGGGTCAATAACATCACATGGACTGGGCAATGGTTAATGAGGATGGAGCACCGGATGAAGCTCTTCCCGCAGTGCGGGCATTTCTAGGGTCTCAGCCCTGAGTGGATCCCCTATGTCTTATTTAAGGTATTTTATCTTACAGCAGACACTGAGATGTGTGCATGATGAGTGCAGCACAACCCGTGTGACACAGGTGGCAGCTCCGTCAGGGAGAGGGAGGTACAGCCAGTATGGGGTTAGCATTGGGGATCCAAGAGGGAAATGTACTCAGTGAGAGCTGATAACTGGAGAGTGACTGCAACAGGCAAAGATGGGAATGAATGGCGATGGAGGAGAAAGAGGGCTGTGCAAGAGGAGGGATGCAGGGGGGCAGTTGCTTGTGGCCCGATGTGTGGTCAGTGCTGGTCCGGCTCGGTGTGTGGTAGGCATGGGAGGGAGCTGAGTCCCCTCCAGGAGCCAGGACTACAACCTCAGGATAAGATGCCTGAATGGATTCAGCTGAATCCCGTCCCTATGGAAGTGTAAATGTGTCCTGCATAGCCAGGATCCCTGCATCCCAGGGCAGCGTGCCGAGTCAGAGACTCAGCCGCCAGCCAGGCTCAGCACTCAGCCTGCCTGGTGAGCTGCCCAGGTAGCGTAGCGGAAAGATGTGTGTTGGGGGAAGGGGCAGGTGGGATGGGGAGGGAGACGCTCAGACAGCACAGGGGCCCTTTGCGCTCGGGGTGCTGCTGTGAGGCCGGAGGCTCACAGCTGCACTGCATGCTTGGGATATTTCAGAAGGAGACTTTACAACAAGAGGAGGAACAAAAATTGGAATTCCTGCCCTTTGTTCATATTCCTTTTACCATTACGTTAGGATGACCGGAGAAATGGCGAGACAAGCTGTAATATATTAACATAGCACTGAGACTGCTGTGCTGTAGCTTTGGAAATGAGAAGGTTTGTGAGCAGCATCCTTGTGTTCCATCAGCCTTTCTGGCTCGATGGACACAATGAAGCATCAGCTTTGCTGATCCCATTCAGGTTTGAACCACCTCCTCTGCAGCCAGAGCTCGAGCAGAGCAGAGCTGACATCTCTCCAAGGCGTGAGCTCATTTACTTCTGCAGCACATGGGCTGAGAGAGGCTGCTCAGGGCTGTGGACAACACATTCTGTGAAGCTGGGGAATGAGCTGAATTTCTTTAATGAGAGTCCATCATTAGGACACTTGGCTCTCTCACTAAAGGAGATGTCCTTCCAAGCTGTGAGCTGCCCTGAAGGATGCAAATCTTTTGCCTTAGGCATCTCTCTGTTACCTGAAAGCCCAGGGAGATGATGTGGAGAGATATTTAAGCAAGATGTCACATTCTAAAAGTAAATCTGAGCACTCCTGCCACTTTACAGTGTACCCACCTGGGTGGCTCAGGGTTGCCTTCTCCACAGCCCACAGGCAGAGACCTCTTCCTCTTCCATCCATACTCCATCAGGACAATAATCTTTAGGCCATGGATCTGAACCAACAATTTCTCTTTAGAGAAAGAAGAAGGATAGGATTATACAGCAGGAGGAATATCAACAAGGAACAGTAAAGGTTTGTGCCAGAGAACTCTCACCTAACTGTGCCTTTTTTTAACTTGCTTCTTCTTCTTTTTCTTTTTCTTCTTTCCTCTCAGCAAAGTATTCCCTTCTCACCATCATGTCCTATGACCGCTACGTTGCCATCTGCAAGCCCCTGCACTACGGGACCTTTGATGGACAGCAGAGCTTGTGCACCATGGCAGCAGCTGGCCTGGGGCACTGGGTTCTCAATTTCCTGCTGCACACTGCCAGTACATTTTTCACTGGCTGCTCTCGCCAAGGGAATGTTGTGAACCAGTTTTTCTTTGAAATTCCCCAGATCCTCAAGCTCTCCTGCTCAGCCTCCTACCTCAGGAAGTTGTTTCTCATTTTTAGTGCCAGTTTGGCTTTGGGTTGTTTTGTTTTTATAGTTGTTGTGTCCTATCTGCAGATCTTCATGGCTGAGCTGACAATGCCCTCTGTGCAGGGACGGCACAAAGCCTTCTCCACGTGGCCTCCCTCACCTGGCCATGGTCTCCCTTGTTGTCAGCACTGCCTTTTTTGCCTACCAGAAGCCCTCCTCCATTTCCTTCCCCATCCATGACCTGATGTGCCAGCTGCTCGTACTCGGGTGGTGCCTCAACACTGAACCTATTATCTTCAGCATGAGGAACAGGGAGATCAAGCACGTTCTCAGGAAGGTTTTGCAATATGCACTATTCCAGCTTCCATAAAGTGCGCATCTTCCTCACACGATTCCAGTGATGGTTCTTTATCTTTTATGCATCTTTGATTGTTTATGTGTGATACAGTAATCTGAAAAACAGTTGCAATTTATTTAACTTCTTTCCTACCTACTTTCCATTTTCTCCCTCTAAGAGCTTGTGTAAACATTGAAACAGATTCCCTGAATAGGTTAATAGTTAAATAAAAGCTTTCAAAGTAGACTTTCCTTTTTCTCTTCTGTCTTCCTACCTTGTCTGGGTGTGGGGGAGCTACAGCCACAGACAGAAGCACAACATGATCTTTTCATTCCTGCCCTCGTTACACTGCCACAGTGCCCTCAAGTCCTCTCATTTGTGCAGGCCTGAAGGTCTTTTGTGTCTCACAACTGTCCTGTAATCTCTACAGCAGCACTCCATTGCTACAGTCAGTAGCCAGCAATACGAACAGCTGTATCAGAGCAGGTCTCCTTCTTGGCACTGCCGAAACATGAGGGCCCCTTCAGAGCAGGACCAGAGAACTGGAGGCCTCTTCCAAAGCTGGTGTAAGGAATATACCTCAGGAGCTGCTCCCTGAGAAGACCTCGAGATCTTCTGGTGCTTTTCACTGCCTGACTGGGTCAGTTTCAGGAGTTCTAAGGAGATCTGTAAGGGACTCAGGGCAGCGCTGTGGTTTAGAATTTGTTGGGTTAAACCTATTTACTAAGACAGAGAAAATGCACTGATTATGAATATGACATCCATATATATTTATGTATATATATGTGTACATAAAAATATATTTATATACACATAAAATATATGCATATAAATATATTTACATACATAAAATAAATATATACATTTATATATATGTGTGTGTGTGTGTGTGTGTGTGTTTACATACAGTTTATTTTCACATATATATAATATATGCAGTTGCAAAAATATATGCACAGATACTTGTATGCCTCCCAACATGTCCAAAATGTCAGTGGTGGTTGAACCCAGCTGGTGGCTCAGCTGCACACAGTGCTTTGTTCACTGCCCCTTATCAGTGGGATAGGGAAGAGAATAGGTAAAAAAAGTACAATTTGTGTGTTGAAATGAAACTATTTACTAAGAGAGATAAAAGGAGGGGTGTAATAGTTATCATAATATGTCCATTTATATGGAATAGTATGTAACAACTGATGCACAAGAACACGCTCAGCACCACCAGACTGATGCCCAGCTGGGCCCTGGGCAGTCAAGAGACTGAGATGAACTTCCACCCCTTTAAGTACAATTTCTGCTTGCTGTCAGGTGGTACAGAATGTCCATTTGGCCACTTTCAGTCAGCTGTCCTCACTTTGTTCCCTCCCAGTTCCATGTGCCCTCCACTGGCCATGGCCTTGGCTCTGCTGTACAACACTGCTTAGCAGCAGCTGTAAACATCAGAGTGTTATCAGCATTGTTTTTCTCCTAGAACCAAAACACTGCACCACAGCAGACAGTCTGAAGAAAACAATTCCATCCCAGCTGTAACTCAGATTCCTGCCTGTCCCCTCTTCTTGTTCTTCCTGATCAGGAAGCAAGGAACAGAATCTGCCGCTCTCCTCTCTGAGCCCTTTCCATCAGTTCTCAGCTGGCTCCTCTGCCATCCCCAGGCAGAGCTCAGTGCCCTCTCATGGATGGCAGCAGCCTTTTCTCTTCTTCCTTGCCCATCCGTCATGCAGAATCTGTACCCCATTTGCTACAGTACAGAGCTGAGAATCAACCCACCATGTCTCTGTGAACCAAACAAGACCCTAGGCCTGCAAAGGCACAGAGATTTGGAGTTCGCTGAGTGAATGTTTGTGGTCCTCTCATTAGTGTAACGACTCTTCAGAAAGGATCCCCTTCCAGAAGCATGTTTTGATTTTGCCTGGCTGGGCCTTGCATCTACACCGTGCTACTGGTGTTCAGAAGATGGCACACAGGTACGAGACCCATTGTGGGGCTCACAGTTGTCCAGTGAACATTGTCACTACCCAGGGCATGTCTTTCCTAAAGGTCCTCAGTGGCATTTGCCAGCTGGCTGGGGGTGTGCTGGAGACCCCAGGGAACTGCCATTCTGTTGTAATACAAGAAGAATTTTACAGAGCAGCAGCCATGGATCAAGATAAGCACTTTACAGAGCAGCAGCTGCAGAGCAGGATAAACAGCATGAGAACCAAGGACACCTCTAGCAAAAGAGTGAAAGGCTCGTGGCTTTGAAGCGGGGTTTTAGGGTTCTTATTGCAGAAGCTTTCTTCCAATTAGTACGTGTGATTTTTGAACACCCTTGTTTGTTTGCTATAAAAGTACGGCTCTTCAGGCAATAGATGGACACAGCTATATTTAACTATATTGGTGTGTGGTTGTTTGTCCTAGAACGCTGACTTTTGCCTTCAGGTTCGCCAACACATGGGGGCCCGCAATGTCATGGGATTTAACTCTTGAACACCTGTGGGATCCCGAGAAACTAAGCCAGTATTTGAGTCAGGGATGGCGCAGCCTAGATAGATCTAAGGGGGTATGACTTATTTGGGGCTTGGCTTGTGCTTACCGTGCTCTATATAACACCGTACCGAAAAGAGTTTATGAGCTGAGGTTCAAGCCAAAAAGGAAATCCCCAAGTCAATTTTGATCAGTCACAGGAGGCACCAGTAACAATATCAGTTGCCCCTGTGGAAGGCAAGAAATGGAAATGGGTGTCCTCACGTCTAGAACGGAAAAAAGAAGTGGAGGAGGAGGCAACAGAAGATCCAGGTGACAGGTCTGGATAAGTACCGAGAAAGGAAAAAGGAAAAGTGTCATGAAGAAGAGAGTGATGAGGAGGAAATCTCTGTTACTGTTTGTCGATCCCTGAAGATGACTGAAATCGAAGGCGTAAGAAAGGAGTTCACACGGCACCAGAATGAATCTCTTGTTACCTGGTTGCTTCGCTGTTGGGACAGCTGGGACGGTAGCTTGTTGTGATGTGACAGGCCCTTCCCCATATTCTGGAAGAATCTTAGTGTAATACAGTGGGTGTAGACAAAAAGGCGTAGGTTATATAAGGATGTGTCTGTTTCAATAAATCGCCATTTTGCCACTTCATCTCCTTGGTGTCACTTGGTAATTGGCCTAGCTGCTGCTTCAGTTGAAGGCGAGAGATCGTAAAGAAATTAACGACCATAAAGCCTTCATGTGTATCATTAAAATTCTCAGCTATTAGACACAAGCGCTTTCCAGATTGAGCAAGGAACAACAGTAAATTGCACTGTGTGTTTCCTTGTGGTGTTACCTACGTGACCACAGAGAAGACACGAGGAAGTGGCATGACCAGCCTACTCCTGTACTATGAGCACGGGTGAGGGAACTACAAAACAGTCCAACCACCAGTACGGCTGCTCCAGTTATCACAGGTAACCAATAGAGGGGCCCTGCCCTCATTCAAGGGAGTGGAAGGGATAATAGAGTTTATTGGACTGTGTGGATTTGATGGCCTAGCACATCAGAACCACAGAAATATAAGGCACTGGTGGATACTGGTGCACAGTGCACCCTAATGCCCTCCAGTCATGAAGGGACAGAATCAATCCATATTTCTGGAGTGACTGGGGTCTCTCAAGAATTGACTGTGCTGGAGGCTGAAATAAGCCTCACTGGCAAAGACTGGAAAAAACATCCTATGTGACTGGCTCAGGGGCTCCATGTATAGTGGGTATTGATTACCTCAGAAGAGGGCATTTCAAGGATACTAAGGGGTATCACTGGGCCTTTGGAATCGCTGCTGTAGATATGGACAACATTAAGCAGCTGTCTGTTTTGCCTGGCCTGTCAGAGGACCCGTCTGTTGTGAGGCTGCTACGAGTAAAAATAAAAGAGCAGCAGGTACCGATTGCTACAAAGACAGTGCACAGACGGCAGTATCGCACCAACAGGGATTCCTTGCTCCCCATTCTTAATTTGATTCATGAGTTGGAGAATCAGGGAGTGATCAGTAAAACTCACTCGCCTTTTAACAGCCCCATATGGCCAGTGCGTAAAGCCAGTGGAGAATGGAGGCTGACAGTAGACTACCGTGGCCTGAATGAGGTCACACCCCCACTGAGTGCTGCTGTGCTGGAGAGCAAATAATTCAAATTCTTCTATGAGCCAGTTTTGCTATTAAGTGAAGCAAAGTAAAAGGGCCTGCCCAGGAAATTCAGTTCTTAGGTATAAAGTGGCAGGATGGATGTCATCACATCCCATCAGATGTGATCGACAAAATCACTGCCATGTCTCCACCAACTAACAAGAAAGAGACACAGTCTTTCCTGGGTGTAGTGGGCTTGTGCAGTATGCACGTTCCAAAAAACTGCCTCATTGTAAGCCCCCTTTCTCAGGTGACGCAGAAGAAGAATGATTTTGCATGGGGCCCTGAACAGCAGCAGGCTTTTGAACAGATTAAACAAGAGATACCCAGTGCCGTGGCCCTGGGGCCAGTATGGACAGGACAGGATGTAATGAACATCCTCTATACTGCTGCTGGGGAGAAAGGTCCTGCCTGGAGTTTGTGACAAAGAGCCTCAGGAGAGACCCGAGGCCGACCCCTGGGTTTCTGGAGTTGAGCATATAAAGGGTCTGAGGAGTGCTACACTCTGACTGAGAAGGAGATCTTAGCTGCGTATGAGGGGGTTCTAGCTGCTTCTGAAGTAGTTGGGACAGAGGTTCAAATTCTTCTAGCACCTCGCTTGCCAGCAATAAACTGGATGTTTAAAGGAGAGTTTCCCTCCACCCATCATGCTACCGATGCCACCTGGAGCAAGTGGATTGCGCTGATTACACAATGAGCGCGGATGGGGAACCTCAATTTTCCAGGAATTTTAGAGGTGATCATGGACTGGCCTGAAGGTAAAAAGTTTGGAACATCACCAGCAGAAAAGTTATCACGTGCTAAATAGTCCCCACCATACAACAAACTTCCAGGGGCTGCTGAATTGTGGAAAGACATTGCTGCTCAAACAAAAGATATGGTTGTAAAGGTGTATCACGTGGATGCACACATGCCCAAGAGTCGGGCTACCATCAGGTAGATTGAGCTGCCAGAATTGAGGTGGCTCAAATAGACTTGGACTCTCAGAATAAGGGAGAGCTATTTCTAGCCCGCTAAGCCCATGAGACCTCGGGCCATGAAGGAAGAGATGAGACATATTCATGGGCTAGAAACCAAGGGGTGGACTTAACTATGGATGCTATTGCACAGATTATTCATGACTGTGACACCATGTGCCATGTTTAAGCAAGAGGATGAAACCTCTCTGGGGGGAAGGGTGATGGCAGAAGTATAGATACGGGGAGGTATGGCAGGTTGATTATATCAGTGCAGTGGTGTTATGTGCTTACCGTGATGGAGGCAACCACTGGGTGGCTTGAAACATATGCAGTACCCCATGCTGCTGCTTGAAACACCGTATTAGGTCTTGAGAAACAAGTCCTGTGGCGACATGGCACCACAGAAAGAGTCTGATAATGGGACACATTCAAAAATTCCTTTATTAATACGTGGACCAAAGATCATGGCACTGAGTGGATTAATCATATCCCCTACCATGCACCAGCTTCTGGTAAAATTGAACAATACAATGGGGTGCTGAAAACTATGTTGAAAGCAATGGGTGGTGGAACATTTAAGCACTGGGAAAAGCATCTGGCTGAAGCCACCTGGTTGGTCAATACTAGAGATCTGTCAATTGTGATGGTCCTACCCAATCCAGCCCCCTACACACTATAGAGGGAGATAAGGTCCCTGTTGTACATGTAAAGAACATGTTGGGAAAAGCTGTTTGGGTCCTTCCAGCTTCTGGATAGGGAAAACCTGTCCATGGAACTGCTTTTACCCAGGGACCTGGGTGCTCTTGGTGGGTGGTGCAGAAGGATGGGGATGTTCAATGTGTACCACAAGGGAATTTGATGCTGGGGGAGTGTAGTCAGTAGTTCTATGTATATATATGTATATAGGCCTGTGTGTGTAATGCATTTTAATTATTGTTTATTTGTATATAGATATATTTTCTAAGCAAGATTTAGTGATGTCCAGTAAGGGGTGGAATGTCATGGTTTTGTAATTTTTCCTATTGCTACTCCACATATCACAATTAGTAAAACAACATTTACTTCTTTGGTCTTTGCTGCTGCTGTTTCTTTCCTTGTGCCAAACTCCCATCTCGCTACCCTGCTCCCATTTCCCTTCCCATTTGCTTGGGGGCCAGGGACCCGCAGGCCCACTGCCCTCTCTGTCATGGACAAAGACTGATCTAGATAACTCCATGACAGTGCTAGCAAGGAAACCAGCCCCAACACAGCAGTTCATATTGCTGGCTACTGACTGCTGTCCTGGAGTGCTGCTGTAGAGACAACAGGACTGTTGTCAGACACACGAGACCTTCAGGCCTGCACAAATGAGAGGACCTGAGAGCACTGTCGCCGTGTAAATGGAGCAGGATTGAAAAGAGCACGTTGTGCTGCAGTCTGTGGCTGTACATCCCCAAGACCCAGACAAGGTAGGAAGAGAGAAGAGCTAAGGAAATGTCTATTTTTAAAGCTTTTTATTTATCTTTTAACCTGTTCAGGGAAGCTGGTTCCATGTTTACATGAGCTCCTGGAGAAAGAAAATGGAAATTAGGGAGGGAAGAAGTAGAGAAATAAATTGCAACTTATATGTAGATTACTGTATCACAAAAAATAAAAAATACAAACATGAATAAAACATAATGAACTACCACTGGGAATTGTGTGAAGAAGATGTGCAATTTATGGAAGCTGGAAAATCTTGTTCTGAAACACCTTCCTGAGAGCGTTCTTGATCTCCCTGTTCCTCATGCTGTAGATGAGGGGGTTTACTGCTGGTGGCACAGCTGAGTACAGAACTGCCACCATCAGGTCCACGGATGGGGAGAAGATGAAGGGGGGCTTCAGGTAGGCATAGAAGACAGTGCTGAGAAAGAAGGAGACCACGACCAGGTGAGGGAGGCACGTGGCGAAGGCTTTGTGCTGTCCCTGCTCAGAGGGCATCCAAAGAACAGCCAGGAAGATCTGCACATAGGACACAACTATGGAAACAAAGAACCCAAAGACTAAGCAGGCAACAAAAATGGAAAACACAACTTCCCTGAGATTTGATTCTGAGCAGGAGAGCTTGAGGATCTGGGGGATTTCACAGAAAAACTGGTTGACAACATTCCCTTGGCAGAGAGGCAGTGAAAACGTACTAGCAGTGTGCCAGAGAACCCCAGTGCCACAGGCAGCTGCTGCCATGGTGGCACAAGCTCTGCTGTCCATCCGGGTCCCATAGTGCAGGGGCTTGCAGATGGCAATGTAGCAGTCATAGGACATGATGGTGAGAAGGGCCAACTCTGCTGAGATGAAGAAGAAAAAGAAAAAGACCTGTGCAACACATCCTGCATAGGAGATGGCCCTGGTGTCCCAGAGGGTGTTGGCCAAGGATTTGGGGACAGTGGTGGAGATGCAGCCCAGGTCAAGCAGGGCCAGGTTGAGGAGGAAGAAGTACATGGGGGTGTGCAGGCAGCAGTTGCATGATACGGCTGTGCTGATGAGACCGTTGCCCAGGAGGTCAGCCAGGTAGATGCCCAGGAAGAGCCAGAAGAGCAGGAGCTGCAGCTGCCGTGTGTCTGCCAATGGCAGCAGGAGGAACTCACTGATGGAGATGCTGTTGGGCATCTGCAGATACTGAGCTTGGAGTCCTGCTCAGAGTGCAGAAGATAATGACAATTCCAGACCATTCTCAGAGACACTCCTTCTGCTATACTGTCATGGTTTAATAATTTTGTAATTTTGCTATAAGTATTCCACATCACAACATCATATAAAGCATGAATAATTTTACTGAATCTGCAACTTATAGAAGACTATATCTCCCAGAGAACAACACGGCCAGCGATGGGTCATGGGACCTGGACACTATATTAACTCGGTCGCAGAACAGAATGACGTCTTTCGAGTTCTGGCGTTTCAGGGGAGTGTGTGGGAGCCTTCAGCCGTTCGCCTAGATTCACAGTAGGCCTCTCGGTTACGGGACTCATTCTCTCTCCTATTTTGCTTGATTCGTTAGCTCAATTTTCAATTATATTGTATTATATTGTGTTATCCTGTATTTCGATATAGTATTTAGTAAATAAGTGTGCCTCCTTAGATCGTTGCCGCTGTTTTGTTTTCCTAATTAACTTTTTCCTTTCGGCCTAGGGCCCCTCCGGGGCCACGGCCCCTGTCACGGACGCAGGTGGGTTTTTTTTTTCGTTCAAACCGCGACATATACTATAAAAGTTCTTCTTTCCCTTTGTAAAATGTTCATTTTACTCCAGAACTTGAGCTTCACCATCCCTTTAGGAGTAGAAAATCAGAGAGCTCTTTCTTTCTTCTCATTTCATAATTGTATTCCAGCCTCCTGGCTATTTTCCTCTTTACTACAACATCTCTTCTAGACCCCAGCCCAAGCCTCTGTGCGCTTCAACTTCTCTTAGAGAAATAAGCCTATTTGCAGGTAAGTATTAATGTCTGCAGAAAAGAGAACTGAAACTGATTGTATTCTTTTATGAAGGAGAGGCTGATACTACGTTCTGTGTGACTGTACGGAAAACAACCGAGGGATTGAAGAAATACTGGGGAGTCTCAGAGCTGTGTACAAATTTGTCTGCTCCTTTTAGATTTCTCCCACCAATCCTCTTACCTTCCATAGAATAGGCAATGGAATATCCCTGCCTTGTTTTTCCACTTGCAAAGAACCCTCAGAAACAAAACAGTAAAGAAACATGCAGTGCCTGTGACCAGATCTGCTATGGGATGTCCCACATTTATATAACCCTCTCTTAAAAGCAGCTGCATTACCTACTGCAAGAGACTTACTGTGTCGTGGTCTGTGAGCAATGCTCCTGCAGTGAGCTCACAGCCCACTCACACTGTACACATCCTGTAATCTCTCTCCAGTTTCTCTCTTCTTTTTCTGTCAGCTGCAGGCTGTGCTGTGCACAAGAGCTGCTCCTGGGCACAGCTGTGTCTCTGCCGCACCACCTACTTTTATGAGCTCCCTGTGTCCCAGGAGCCTGGCCCAGTTGAGCAGCATAGGATGTCCTGTTTATCCTTCCCACTCCTCTCCCTTGAGATTTCCCTGCATCTTCATGGTCAACAGCTCCTGGAAGACAACAGCATCATGAGTGTGCTTTGAAATCTGTTGAATTTAACACCAGATTTCAAGTGGTCAGTGACTAATTTCTGACATGTGGTGAGGCCTCCCAGAGAGTGTTTGCTGAAACAAAAAGGAGCACACAGACAGGGACAGGATATCATAGAATCATAGAATCACCAAGGTTGGAAAAGACGTAAAAGATCATCCAGTCAAACTGTTCACCTATCTCCAATAGCTCTCACTAATCCATGGCCCTCAACACAATGTCCAATGATTCCTGACACACCTCCAGGGTCAGTGAACCCACCACCCCCCTGGGCAGTCCATTCCAGGTCCCAAAGTGCAGGAAGTGGCATTTGGTCTTCGTGAAACTCATCCCATTGGCTTCAGCCCAGCTCTCCATCCGGTCCAGATCCTTCAGTAGGTCCTTGATAATGCCAGACAGATCCACACTCCCAGCCAATTTGGTGAAATCAGCAAACCTATATAGGATGCACTCAATGCCCTCATCCTGGTCATCAATAAAGATACTGAAGAGGACAGGCCCCAGCACAGACCCCTGGGGAACACCAGGTAGGCACACAGGTGGGCATCCAGGAGGGTCTTGAGTATCTCCAGAGAAGGAGACAACACAACCCCCTTGGGCAGCCTGTTCCAGTGCTCCATCACCCTCACCATAAAGAAGTTCTTGCACAAATTCATGTGGAACTTCCTATGCTCCAGTTTACGTCCATTTCCCCTGCTCATGTTTCCACACACTGACATCGGGACACCCAGGTCACTCTCTGCACAGCTCCTCTCCAGCAGCTCATCCTCCAACCTGTCTTGGTGCGTGCAATTATTCCTCCCTAAGTGCAACACTCTACACTTGCTTTCGTTAAACCTCATCTGGTTTCTTACTGCCCAGTTCTCCAGCCTGTCCAGGTCTTGCTGAATGGCAGCACAGCCTTCAGGTGTGTCAGCCAATCCTCCCAACTTCGTATCATCAGCAAACTTGCTGAGGGTGGCCACTATCCCCTTGTCAAGGTCACTGATGAAGAAGCTGAACAAGACCAGACTCAGCACCAACACCTGGGGAACACCGCTACTTACAGGTCTCCAAATGGACTCTGCTTTGACAACGACCACCCTCTGTGCTCTGTCAGTCAGACAGTTCTCAACCCACCTCACTGTCCACTCATCTATCCCACACTTCCTCAGCATTCTTATAAGGATGTTGTGGGGGGAAGTATCAAATGCATTGCTGAAATCAAGGTAGATGATATCCATTGCTTTCCTCCCATCCACCCAGCCATGGAAAATGTTATAGAAGGCTACCAGGTTAGTTGAACATGAACTCCCCTTGGTGGACTCATGCTGACTATTTCTGATAACTTCCTTTTCTTCCAGTTGTCTGGAGATGGCATCCAGCACAAGCTGTTCCATTAACTTTCCAGGGACAGAGGTGAGGCTACCTAGCCCATAATTGCCTGGATCTTCCTTCTTGCCCTTTTTGAAGGCCAGAGTGACACTGGCTATCCTACAATCTTCAGGAACCTCCCCGATCTCCAAGGCCTCTTGGATGATAGCGGTTCAGCAGTCACCTCTGCCAGCTCCCTCAGCACCCGTGGATGCACCCCATCAGGTCCCATGGATTTATGAACATCGGTGTGGCCTAGGCACTCATGGACCAGCTCTCCCTGACTAAAGGGAAGTCTTCCATTCCCCAGACCCTCTCACTAAGCTTCAGGGTCTGGGATTCCTGAGGGAGAGCTTTTACACTGAAGACAGAAGCAAAGAAGGCCTTCAGTATCTCCACCTTCTCAACATCCCCCATTACCAGAGCAACCCCTCACTTAGTAGGGACCCACAGTCTCACTAGTCTTCATATTATTCTTAACATAATTTCAAAACCATTTTTTATTATCCTATTTAATGAGTGTCAACCCTTTTATGTAATACTATGTACTGCTTGCGAGGAAGTGTGTGAGGGAGGTGGTTCAATCAGTGCTGGTTCTGTGGCACAGTGTTTATAACTGAAGAATACAGACTGTTAATGGAAATATTTATGGTACTTAGGGTGTTTATAGGAACTGAAGAACTGTACTGTTTGACAAACTGTTTTGATGGTATAAGAAAGTGTAATTGTTAATGATATATGGAAGTGTACTTGAGGGAATGTGGAAGTGTATCTGAGCATAGAAATAGAGGAAGCATTTACAGAGGAAAAAGGGTTAAAGTGAGTTTACCTGCACTGACATGAGAGCAACACCCTGCACCACTGCTCTGTGACCTGAGCAGAGAAGAGTGGAGACACAATCCCCATGTATCAGGTAGTGTTATTCTACTGCCAAATGGATGAGCTCACAACAGAAGAGGCAGATCTTCCTCTCTGCTCCACTTGTGGCATACTCCAGAGTTAAAGGCATTGCAAAGCTATGGCACATCTACTTTCTTTCAATAATGACACCTTAGTGAGCTCTGGGCTCTCATTTCAATTGCATCTAAATAGGTCTAGGGTCATGCCAGTTGACAGGAAGCTGGCAAACGTTGCCTCATTGTAAGGAATAGCAAGAAAGATGACAGGGGCAATTGTGGACCTGTGAGTATCACTCCAGTGCCTGGTAAAAATATGGAGAAAATGATGGTGGAAGTTACGGAAAAACAGCTGAAAGACAATTCTGTCATTGGTCACAGCCAACACAAGATCCCGAGGGGAATGTCCTATTTAATTTTAGGTCCTTTTATGACACCCATATCCATTTAGCTGAACAAGGGAAGCCAGTTGATGTAATCCTTGAGGATTTCAGTGGAGATTTTGATACTGTTTCTCACAACAACCTTCTGGACAGAATGTTCTGCATATGGCTAGACAGAAACACAATGTGGTGGGTGAGCAGTTGGCCAGTAGGTCAGTCCCAAAGGATTATAGTCAGTTTTTTCCATCAGGCTGGTAGATGGTCACTGTCAGGGTCCCCCAGGGCTCTATTTTAGGGCCACTTCTCTTTCATGTTTTTGTGGATGACTTGCATGCAGGACTAGAAGATGTTCTGAGTAAGTCTGCTGATGATACCAGATGAGGAGGTGCTGTTGCCTCCTCTGAGGGTGGACAGGATTTGAAGAGAGATGTGGACAAGTCAGAGAAGTGGGTACCAATTGGTACTAAGCACCAAGTACATAAAGTATAACAAGTACCTGATTGTTCACATGGGTAGGGGCAACCATGGACATACACACTGACTGGATATGGGACACTAGAGAGCAGTCTGACTGAAAAGAATTGGGGGTCCTGCCCAGTGTGCCCAGGCAGCCAGGAAGGCTGTCGGTCCACAAGAGTGTATCAAGCAAGGTATTGCCAGCTGGGTGCGGGAAAGGATTGTCGCTGTCTGCTCTGCAATGTTGCAACCTCACCTGGAGCACTGAGTGCATTCTGGGCACTGCTGAACATAAGGGACATCAATCTATGGGAGGGTGTGCAATGGAGGGTACTGGAACTGAGAGATCTGAAGTTCAGGGTTTCATTGAGATTGAATTCATGTTCAGACATGTCTTTCATTTAACACCATACAATTCTCCTTCTCCTGCCCCAGGAAGGGCCCCGAGCCAACATGAGGGACAGGATCTCCCTGCCAGGGGTCTGGGAATCAAGTCATGTCCTGTCTGCTTCCTAAGACAAAGGAGGGGTTTCTCAGCATCACTTTGATGTATCAGCATTGTACTCTGTGCAAACTTCTCTCTGCACTAAAGGTTGATGGACTCAGCATCAAATGCACCCTGGGGCCCATTATAACCTTAAGAGCCTCCTGTGCTGTGTGCCTTCCTGTCATCTTCTTCAGGTTTTCAGAATTTGTTCAGCAGAATGGAGAGATATCTGGACAGAGCTTAAAGAGGAAGAATCCAGCAGACATTTATTATCTATTTACTTATATTTCAGTTTAATCAAAACATTAATTAAGCACTGTGCAACTGATTTCAATCCTGGATGTCCCCAATGAACTCTATTCTGTTACTGTGTGGACAAATGTCCTTCTTAACCTCCACACCCCACTTCTATTCACACTGGCCCCATGGGACTTGCATCACTTTTCTTCACATCACTCTTCTCCTCTGCCGTCACCCACTCAGTGTTTAACCTCCTTTGTACCAACTCCCACTGGCTTTCCTCAGAGAACCAGCTGCACATGGAAAAGGGAAGATTTCTCTTTTTATTTGGCCAGCAAACAGAAGGAAACATGATGCAATTGAATGAACAGTAAAACACAGTGATCAACTGCATGCCATGTCCAAGTTGTGTCTATTGAGTTTTATCTTTCACAGGGAATATTTATACAAGAAATGAGTTAGACACAGATAAGAAGGGATAGATAGATTCACGGTGAAGGAGTTGACAACAGAGTCCATCAGACTTTTGAGGAATGGAGCTCTGTTTGTTAACAGAGAAGGTCTGGTGGGGGATGGAAATGTTGGAGGCCATCTGGGACAAAGTGATCATGAGATGCTAGATTTCTCAATCCTTGTTGAACCACAGAGGGGAGTCAGCAGAACTGCCACCTTGGACTTCTGGAGGGTGGACTTCAACCTCCTTAGGACCGTGGTTGAGAGGGTCCCCTGGGGGGTAACTTTGGAGAGCGTGGGAGCCCAGGAAGGCTGGGAATACTTTAAGTAATTTGTCCTAAAGGCGCAGGAGCTGACTGTCCCAAAATCGCAAAAGACGAGCCAACGGGCGAGGAGGCCGATATGGCTGACCAGAGATCTTTGGCTTGATCTCAAGAACAAGAAGAGAATTTATGATCTCTGGAAGAGTGGGCCAGCTACTTATGATGACTGCAGTTGTGTAGTAGTGAAGCTGCGCAGGGAGAAAATTAGGAAAGCCAAAGCGCAGCTAGAACTGAGCTTGGCTGCTAAGGTTAAGGAGAATAGTAAATATTTTTACAAACACATCAACAGCAAGAGGAAGGCTAGGGAAAATCTCCACCCCTTTTTGGATTGGAGGGCAACTTGGTCACCAAGGATCGGTATAAGGCTGAGGTACCTAATACCTTCTTTGTCTTGGTCTTCAATAGTAACACTTGTAACTCCCTGGGAACACAGCCCCCCATGCTGGTAGATAGGAAGGGGGAACAGAACGAGCCTTGCATGATCCGCGATGAGATGGTTCTGGACCTGCTTCAAAAGCTGGATGTTTACAAGTCCATGGGTCTGGATGGTTTGCACCTTGGAGTGCTGAGGGAGCTGGCGGATGTAGCTGCCAAACCATTTTCCATCATTTTTCGGTGGTCTTGGCTGACTGGGGATGTCCCGATGGATTGGAGGCTGGAAAATGTGATGCCCATCTTCAAAAAGGGCCAGAAAGATGATCCTGGCAGCTACAGGCCCATCAGTCTCACCTCGGTGCCCAGGAAGGTTATTGAAAGGACAACCTCGGGTATCATCATGGATCAACTAAAGGTTGGCCAGGGAATCAGGCCTAGTCAGCATGGGTTTATGAACAGTAGATCCTGTCTGACAAACCTGATTTCATTCTATGACAAGGTGACCCACTTGGTAGATGAAGGTAAGGCTGTCAGTGTGGTCTACCTGGACTTCAGTAAGGCCTTTGGCACTGTCCCCCATAATGTTCTGGTAGAGAAGCTGGCTGTCCGTGGTTTGGATGGGTGCACACTCTGCTGGGTGAAGAGCTGGCTGGATGGCCAGGCCCAGAGAGTTGTGGTCAATGGAGTGGAATCCAGTTGGCGGCCAGTCACAAGCAGCATCCCCCAGGGCTCAGTGCTTGGGCCGCTTCTGTTTAACATCTTCATTGATGATTTTGATGGGAGGATTGAGAGCACCCTCAGTAATTTCACAAACGACACCAAGTTGGGAGGGAGTGTTGATCAGTCTGAGGAGAGAAGGGCACTACAAAATGACCTGGATAGACTTGATCGATGGACCAGGGTTAACAGCATGAGTTTCAGTAGGGCCAAGTGTCAGGTCCTGCATTTTGGTCACAACAACCCCAGGCAACCCTAAAGACTTGGGCAGGGGTGGCTGGAAAGCTGCCTGATGGAAAGGGACATTGGTGTGCTGATGGACAGTCGGCTGAATATGAGCAACCAGTGTGCCCAAGGTCTTTTCCAACCTGGGTAATTCTATGATTCTATGATTCTAAATTCCAGGAATCTCCCTGGGAAGATAGATCTGTCAGGTAGTTGATAGGTATCCACTTAAAACTGAACAGGACTCGTAAGTATTTCACACATTGAGAATGGTAAACATATTCTCATTGATTTCCATCTTTGTTTTCAACTCTTTTTTTCACTTTTACTGACATTAATGAACATCTTTCAGACTTCATACTTTAAAAAAAAGAAAGAGAGAAAAAGAAAGAGAGAAAAAGAAAAAGAAAAAGAAAAAGAAAAAGAAAAAGAAAAAGAAAAAGAAAAAGAAAAAGAAAAAGAAAAAGAAAAAG
>NW_015439910.1:7260-13574 GCF_001577835.2 Coturnix japonica | reverse complement strand
GCCATTTCCATTAGCTCTGACCTGGCTGCTCTGCCATCCCCAGGCAGAGCTCTGTGCACTCTCACAGAGGGCAGTCACCCTTCCTTGTCTCCTTGCCAATCCGTCATAAAGACTCTCTATCCCCCTTGTGCTACAGTGCAGTTGTGGAAGCCATTGAACTGTGTCCCCATGGTCCAAACAAGAGCTCAGGCCTGTAACTCTACAAAGATTTCTGGCTCATCACATCTTGGTGTTCTTATTAGTGCAAAACCACAGAAGTAAGCATCCTAATAGGAAAGCATCATTGGACATAGCCTGACTGGAGAACTCATCCATGGTATCAGTGTGCACAAGGTGGTCGTGGGTCTTGGAGCTGATGTAGCAGCACGGACACTCCTAGGGCATGGCTTTCCTGAAGGCCCTGTGCTGCACTTGCAGCTGCATGTGAATTCACCAGACAGCCGGTTCTATCCCCTGTCTGGCCTTCAGCTGATGCCCAGGAAGGAGGTGTCTATCTCAGGGATTTCCCACACGGTTTACAAGCACTGACACATATCCAGGATCACCCCAGGCACGGTGGGCATTAGCCAGTGTCTGTATGTGAACAACTGCCTCCCTGCTGAATGACCAAGAACTCAGAGCAAGAGCTCACATGCAGGCTCCTTGTGCACTTCTGAACTGAACCAGAGGAATCTCAGCTCCTGTCGGTGTGTAGGGAGCTGAATCCCTTTTCAGCCCTACAGTTTCCCTTTAGGGATGAGATGCCTGCAGTAACTCAGATGGATCACTGCCCTTCTCAGAGGAAGTCCAACCCTCTCTGTCCTTGTCTGGGTGCCCTTTTTGTTTCATCAAATGCTTCTGGTAGGACTCCCCATATGTCTGGAATTACTCACTGTCCACTGGACATCTGGTGTTCAATTCAACAGATTTCAAAGCACAGTCATGATGCTGTTGTCTTTCAGGAGCTGTTGGCCATGAGGACCCAGGGACATGTCAGGGGAGATGAATGAGAAGGATAAAAATGACATCAACTGCTGCTGAGCTGGGCTGAGCTCCTGGGACACTGTGAGCTTATAAAAAGTGGGCAGTGCTGCAGAGAGACAGCTGTGCCCAGGAGCAGCTCTTGTGCACAGCACAGCCTGCAGGTGACAGAAGGAGAGGAGAGAAAGGGGAAAGGGGAGAGAGACTGCAGGATATGTACGGTGTGAGCAGGCTGTGAGCTCACTCACAGACAATGACAAGGTAAGTCTCACTGCAGACCATGCAGCTGCTTTTCATAGAGGGTTAACTTAAACTAGAACATCACGTAGCAGATCTGGCTGAAGGCACTGCATGTTTCTTTACTGTATTAAAATCCTTCTGCTCCAGCTGAGGGCTTCCGTGATGCAGCGTCAGAGCACAGCTCTGAAGGCAGCCTGCCTGGGGAGCTGCCCAGGGTGCTGCGGGGAGACGTGTGGGGGGAAGGAGCCCCCCAGCAGAGCTTGTGCTGCCACAGCTGCTGCCTGGGGCAAAGGGATCACAGCTCCACTGCACAACTGTATGTTTCCTAGGGCCCTTTGCAACAGGAGAGCCAAGGCAGGGGTTTTCCATTTCCTGTTCTTAGGGAAGGAAAGAGGATGGGTGGTAGATATCTAAATGGGTTGTCAACTTTGAACACAGCTCTGAGACTCCCAAATATTTCTTCAGTCCATCCAGAGTTTTGTGAACAGTGACACAGGTTGTTCTTTCAGCCTCTCCTTCCTAAAAGGATGCAGTCTGTTTCAGTAACAGTTGCTTTCTGCAGACATTAATAGTTCACTTGTCCTGTTAACAGGCTGATATCTCTGAGACAATTAAAAGTGCACAGAGGCTGAGGTTGGGGTCTTGAAGAGCAGCTGCGGTAAAGAGGAAAATATCCAGGAGGCTGGAATACAATTATGAAATGAGAAGAAAGAAAGAGCTCCCTAATCTTCTACTCCTTAAGAGATGCTGAAGGTCATGAAAATAAATAAAAGTTGTGGAGCTGAATAATCATTTTCCCAAGGGAAAGGAAAAATTTATAGTACAGCAGGAGGAGTGTCTCAGAGAATGGTCTGGAATTGTCATTATCTTCTGCACTCTGAGCAGGACTCCAAGCTCAGGATCTGCAGATGCCCAACAGCAGCTCCATCAGCGAGTTCCTCCTGCTGCCATTGGCAGACACGCGGCAGCTGCAGCTCCTGCACTTCTGGCTCTTCCTGGGCATCTACCTGGCTGCCCTCCTGGGCAACGGCCTCATCAGCACAGCCGTAGCCTGCGACCGCCGCCTGCACACCCCCATGTACTTCTTCCTCCTCAATCTGGCCCTGCTTGACCTGGGCTGCATCTCCACCACTGTCCCCAAAGCCATGGCCTACGCCCTCTGGGACACCAGGGCCATCTCCTATGCAGGATGTGCTGCACAGATCTTTTGCTTTGTCTTCTTTGCCTCAGCAGAGTATTCCCTTCTCACCATCATGTCCTATGACCGCTACGTTGCCATCTGCAAGCCCCTGCACTACAGGACCTTGATGGACAGCAGAGCTTGTGCCACCATGGCAGCAGCTGCCTGGGGCACTGGGGTTCTCCTCTCTCTTCTGCACACTGCCAGTACGTTTTCACTGCCTCTCTGTCAAGGGAATGTTGTCAACCAGTTTTTCTGTGAAATTCCCCAGATCCTCAAGCTCTCCTGCTCAGCCTCTTACCTCAGGGAAGTTGTGTTTCTCATTTTTAGTGCCAGTTTATTCTTTGGCTGTTTTGTTTTCATCGTTGTGTCGTATGTGCAGATCTTCCTTGCTGTGCTGAGGATGCCCTCTGAGCAGGGATGGCACAAAGCCTTCTCCATGTTCCTCCCTCACCTGGCCGTGGTCTCCCTGTTTCTCAGCACTGCTTCTTTTGCCTACCAGAAGCCCCCGTCCATTTCCTCCCCACTCCTGGACCTGACAGTGGCACTTCTGTACTCAGTGGTTCCTGCAACACTGAACCCTTTTATCTACAGCATGAGGAACAGGGAGATCAAGCACGCTCTCTGGAAGATGTTGCAATACACACTATTCCATCTTCAATAAAGTGCACGTCCTCCTCACATGATTTCCAGTGATGCTTCTTCATGTTTTATGCATCTTTGATTGTCTGATTGTGTGTGATATAGCAACCCACAAAAAAAAAAAAAAAAAAAAAAAGTTACTGAACTTTTAAATAAAAATTTATTTCACTTTACTAATTTCCATTTTCTCACTCCAATAGCTCATGTAAACCCAGAAGCACATTCCCTGAATAGGTTAAGGGATTCCTAAAATGCTTTCAAAGGAGACTTTTCCTTAGCTTTTCTCTCTTCCTACTTTGTCATGGCCAGGGGGAGGTACAGCCACGGACAGCAGCACAACGTGCTCTTTTCATTCCTTCTCTCTTTCCAGTGCTGCAGTGCTCTCATGTCCTCTCATTTGTGCAGGCATGAAGGTCCTGTGTGTCTCACAACAGTCCTGTGGTCTCTACAGCAGCAATCCAGGGCTGCATTCAGTAGGCAGCAATAGGAATGGCTGTGTCAGAGCAGGTCTCCTTGCTGGCACTGCCATAACATGAGGGTCCCTTCAGAGCAGCACCAGAGAACTGGAGGCCTCTTCCAAAACTGGTGTAAGGAATATACCTCAGGAGCTGCTCCCTTAGAAGTCCTCGAGATCTTTTGGTGCTCTTCACTGTGTGACCAGATCAGATTGAATAGTCCCAAGGAGATCCGTAAGCATCTCAAGGCAGTGCTGTGGTTTAAGGTTTATGGGTTGAGACAAAGAGAAAAAGAAAAGGATAATAATTATGACAAATGTATTTATACATATATATTTAGTATATTTTCACACATATAAAACATATGCAGTTGCAATCATATTTGAATTAAGCCCTATGTGTATCTGTTTGCAAGTCCAGGACTAGTTGCAGGGGTTTTAACAGCCACAGGGTTCACTGTAGGAGCTGAAGTGACTGTCAGGCTGTTGCAGGAGCTGAAGGACCTCAGAGTTCATTGCCAGAGCTGGAACTACTACAGGACATGTGATTATGTTGGAGCAGCCACTGGGCTCATTGGAGGGGTTGGAGCGACCACAAGGCTGTACCTCCTGGCACAGTGCACCTCCCTTGGGTGGAATTTGTTTCATTTTCTTATTGCAATACTTGGAACCCCTACAGGACCTGTAGCAGGAGTGACTGCAGAGCTCATTATGAGGGGTGGAGTGACAGCGGGATCTGTCCCAGAGCTTGGAGCAACCACAAGGCATGCAGCAAAACCTTGGAGCTGCTGCAGGGTCTGTACCAAGAGTTGCAGAGGCTGCAGCACTGTCAGCAGATCCAGCTCCCTAGATCTGGCACACTGCAGCCATTTGTGCCTGTTTGGGATTACCAGGGCCACTGCAGACCTGCCCCCAATATTCTACCAGTTTCACAGGATCCTGCAGTTGCTCAGAGATGAAGTTCCAAACACCTGGGGGTGCCCACCACTCCAGGAAGCTGCCCAGACCATCCCACACCCCCTGCCATGCAGAGCTGTCTCACCTTGGGGCAGATCTCTCACTGATATTCCTGAATATCTGTTTAACCTCAGTCATAGAATCATAGAAACACCAAGGTTGGAAAAGACCTAAAAGATCATCCAGTCCAACCGTTCACCTATTACCAATAGCTCCCACTAAACCATGTCCCTCAACACAACATCCAGTCACTCCTTGAACACCCCTGGGCTCCCAGAGGAGACTATGTAAAATGTGTAATTCCTAATCATACCAACAATAGTACTTCTAAAACCCAAAGATGACCGCAGAGCTCAATATGCACAAAATTTTGCTTTGTCAGCTCCCAATTTTATCGTGATACAAACTAAGGTCAAACAGCATAGCAAAATAAATACCCTAATCCAGCCTTCAGAGTTGACAAATAATGCAGCAAGGAAAAGAAGCGGCAAGCAAGGAGCTGTGCAATGCAGCTTCATGAGAAGACTCAACAAGCTATCCACGTCCTTCTGTAGTGCCCTTCTCCCCTCAGGCAGATGAACACTCCCTACCAACTTGGTGTTGTCTGCAAACTTACTGAGAGTGCACTCAATGCCCTCATCAAGATCACCAATGAAGAAATATAGAAGCTATACAATATAGATTCCAAAACCCAAAGATGACCACTGAGCTGAATGTGCACAAAACTTCATTTTGTCAGCTGCCTGTTTTATCATGATATAAACCAAGGTCAAACAGCATAGCAAAATAAATACTCTAATCCAGCCCCTAGAGATGACAAACAATTCAGCAGGGAAAACAAGCAACAAGCAAGGAGCTGTGCAGTGCAGCATCATGAGAAGGCTCAATGAGCTCCACAAATAGAGAAACAATCAGCATCATGGCCAGCAATTCTCCAGCTCCCACAGAGCCCTGTGTTATCTCACTCTGGACAGATGTGCTGTTATCTCAACCCTTGGAGCCTCACATTGGGCACCAAAATGATTGTGGTTGTTAAACCCAACATGTGGCTCAGCAGCACACAGTGCTTGTGCACTGCCCATTCCCAGTGGGAAGGGGAACAGAACTGGGTGAAAAAACAAGTACAACTCGTGTGATTAAATGAAGCTATTTACTAAGAGAGATAAAAGGAGAGGTGTAATAGTTACCACTTCATATCTATTTATATGGAATAGTACATAACAATTGATGCACAAGCACTTGCACAGCACTACCACACTGATGCCCAGCTGGCCCCTAGGCAGCAGAAGAGAGCTAGATGAACTCCCACCCCTTCCAGTACTCCTCCTGCTTGCTGTCAGATGGCACGGAACGACCCTTTGGCCAAGAATCTAGAGGCGAAACGGTGGAAGGCTCCCACCGACACTCCCGCTGAAACGCCAGAACTCAAAAAAGACGTCAGTCTAGCCTGGGGACAGAGTTAATATAGTGTCACAAGGGTCCTGTTGACGCTCTCCGTCGGGTGTTCTCTGTGGCACGATGTAGTCTGCTCTGTCTGGATTCAAAGTATTGAGAGGGCTTACAGTAGAGATGATGATTCATGCTTTATATACTTGCTATATTGATGGGGGAATACTGATAGCAAAATTACAAAAAATCATTCAACCATGACAAGCTAGATTTTAGGTAAGGAAGATTGGGGAACGCGTGGGGGGGTGACTTGATTTAGGAATGTCTGCGGCTGGAACATGGAGCCCGGGGGGGGTGGGTGGGGGGCGCGGGGGGAAGGCAAGGTGTGCTGCTGATGAGTGGCCAAGAATAGAAAGGGCCGTAAGGCATCCCCGGCTTTGGCGTAGCGGCCGGGTTCAGAAACTGCGTTTTTCCCCAGCAGGAGCAGAGGAA
>NW_015439910.1:3271-6573 GCF_001577835.2 Coturnix japonica | reverse complement strand
ACAGTAGGCCTCTCGGTTTCTGGACTCATTCTCTCTCCTATTTTGCTTGATTCGTTAGCTCAACTTTCAATTATATTGTATTATATTGTGTTATCCTGTATTTCAATATAGTAATTTAGTAAATAAGTGTGCCTCCTTAGATCGTTGCTGCTGTTTTCTTTTCCTAATTAACTTTTTCCTTTCGGCCTAGGGCCCCTTCGGGGCCCACGGCCCCTGTCATGGATGCAGGTGGATTTTTAGTTTAAACCGTGATTGATTTTGGTGGAGAGTGCGGGCAAATTGAGTTGCTGTCTTTCTGTGTTTTCTTCTGTTGCTCTTTTAGCTTTTAACAGAGCTACAAGTGTTTTTTTTCTCTTAAGGAGCTATCTTAGGTTTGCGATTCTGCACCTGTGAGCTTGACCTTGAAAGTCCAGGCGGACTGCCAATACTCCAGTTTATTTTATAAACACTGCTGAGCTTTGCTTTTTTTACTTTTTTTTTTTTCTTTTTCTCTCTATTATTTCTATTGAAGGAAAAAAAAAATAAAAATGTTTTCTCTAGTAACAGCTTTACAAGGGACTGCGTGCCATTGGTCCCTTTTTTGAGATGCTCCAAACATATAGGATCATGTTTAAGCTAGCCACTTTTTCCTATGGAGCTATAAGAATGTATAATGGATTGAAAGCATGGTTAGCAATGCTTACTTCGTATCTGCATACAGCTCCAGAGGGAGCAACTAATGCAACTAATTATACAGAAATGGTGATTTTTGAGCGTGCTCCTCCTTCTTTCTATGCATCCTTTATGCAGTTTTTGAATGATCAGTGGGCCACACTCTTAATCTTCCTGATCTTACTGTTAATTATTTTAATAATCTCACTTAGTATCTGGATTTATAAAATCCGGAGGAAGTCTTCCCTAGAACCAGAGAATACTGAGTGGCAGGGAGTGTGGAGAGGCTTTGGAGAGATTCTCAAAGGACAGACCTCCTGTATCAACGAGACTCATTCTGGTATGAGAAGGAGAGTCTTAGAGCTGAGGGAGAAAGACTTAGGGCTGAGAAGGTAGAGAGAGAAGAAGCTTTTGAAGCTGAGAGAAAAGATCTCCTGTACCAATGAGACCCATTCTGGTATGAGAAAGAGAGTCTTAGAGCTGAGGGAGAAAGACTTTGGGCTGAGAAGGTAGAGAGAGAAAAAGCTTTTGAAGCTGAGAGAAAAGATCTCCTATATCAAAGAGACACCTTTTGGTATGAGGGAGAGGCTCTCCGAAATGAGAAAAGCTCCCTGCAATCCCAACTCAACACTCTCCAGTCCGAGCACAGCGCCCTCCGGTCCGAGCATGACACTCTCCAGTCCGAGCACAGTGCCCTCCGGTCCGAGCATGACACCCTCCAGCCCAAGCACAACGCCTTCCAATCCAAGAGTGACACCTTCCAGTCCAAGTATGACACTCTCCAGTCAGAGCACAATGCCCTCCAGAACAAGCACAACACTCTCCAGACTGAGAATAACACCCTCCGGTTCGAGTGTAAAACCCTCCGATCCGAGCGCAACACCCTCCAGTGGAAGTACAACAACCTCCAGACTGAGTTCAGTGCCACCCAGTTCGAGCGGAACACTCTCCGAAACCAGCTATGTGCCCTCGGGGGTGAACTGAATGTATTTAACCAACTACCAGGGGCACATGTAGTCCAATTTGACCAGCCACTGGGGGCACATGTAGTCCAATTTGACCAGCCACTGGGGGCGCATGTAGTCCAATCTGACCAGCCACCGGGAGCACATGTAGTCCAATCCGAACAGCCACCGGGGGCACATGTAGTCCAATTGGACGAACCATCGGGGACACCAGACACAATGTTGGTTGCCCCTGTAAGAGGGCGAAAGACAAAACGAGTTTCAACTCAGAGAAAATGCAGAAGGAGTTAGAAGAGCGGAGGGAGTTAGGAGAGCAGGGGGACTCAGGAGAGCAGGGGGAGTCAGAAGACCAGAGGAAGCTGGAGGAGCATAAGAGGATGTTTGAAGAGCATAAGAAAATGCTGGAGGAGCAGAAGAAGTTAGAGGAGCAGAGGAAGTTAGGAGAGAGGAAAAAGAAGGAGCGTTACCTGGAGGAAATAATACAAGAGTCAGAGTCAGAAGAAGAAGAGGAGCCAAAAGCTAGATTTTCTTTACGAGAATTTCTCGAGTCCAAAATTCTAGATGGGACAGCTTCATCAACACAGTTGCCACCATCAACACCTGGGAATCTTGATAGAGCAAAAGGCGAGCAAAGTATTACGACCATTATTGATCGATCTTTTAAACTGAGTGAAATTCGAGATCTAAGAAAGGATTTCACACGTCAGCCAAAAGAACATATGGTCACTTGGTTACTTTGATGCTGGGACAATGGTGCCAACAGTGCGTGGCTCGATGGCAGTGAAGCTAGCCAACTGGGTAGCATTTCCAGGTACTCACGTGTGGACAGAGGTATTGGCACATGCCAAAATCGGTCCTACACCCTCTGGAAGCGGATGTTGATAGCGGTAAGAGATAGATTCCCCTTTAAATGGGACTTGGAGCCTGAGAAAAAGAAATGGACTGATACAGAGAAAGGTATCCAATTTTTGAGAGAAAGTGCTCTGGTGGAAATGCTATACAGCCCCCAGTTCAATCATAACGATCCAAACCAATTACATGATCCTGAAGCAGTCCATGTTCCACGACAAATGTGGCGTGACTTTACAAAAGCAGCTCCAGAAAAGCATGCCAGTGCACTTGCATTAGTATATGGCAAAGGGGACAGGAAACCCTTTGTGAATGAACTAATTGGCAGACTTCAGGAACTTGAATTATTTATAAGCGCTACAGAAGTTAAGCTTTACACTTCAGCCACTGTCAAAATAGGGGAAAAAATAGTGGAATGGTTAGACAAAGTGGAGGGAACACAAAGTGATATTATTGACAAACTGGCTAATGTGCCTGATGTAGATGAATCCACAGTGGTACCGGATGATGGAGACCAGGATTTCCACGATCGCCTATTGATAAAGCTAAATACCATGAGTTCCCCTCGACCTGTATCATCGAAAATCTCAACCATAAAAAAGAGACGTCCTCGTATTCAAGCAAATGACAACAATAAGACACCTCGTATTCAAGCAAATGACAACGATAAGACCATACATTTTGCTTTGTTGTATTTCCTGAGTAATCATGAGGAGGATATAAAGAGGTGGCATAATTCATCCACTTCTGCACTTCAGGCACGAGTGAAAGAATTATAATGCAAAACAACCACCAAGGAGAACTCTTCCAAAAGGGGGAAGTTCCAGTTGCTGCAAG
>NW_015439910.1:0-1040 GCF_001577835.2 Coturnix japonica | reverse complement strand
AAACCTGTTTGGGCTGCTGAACTGTGGAAAGACATTGCTGCCCGAATAAGGAACATTGTTGTGAAGGTGCACCATGTAGATGCTCATGTGCCTAAAAGTAAGGCTACTGAAGAACATAAGAATAACCATCAGGTTGATAGAGCTGCCAAAACTGAGGTGGCTCAAATAGACTTGGACTGGCAGAACAAGGGTGAATTATTCCTAGCTCGGTGGGCCCACGAGACTTCAGGTCATCAAGGAAGGGATGCAACATATAAGTGGGCCAGAGACCGAGGGGTGGACTGAACTACGGACGCTATTGCTCAGGTTATCCATATGAGCTATAATTAAACAAGCCAAAAGGATGAAACCTTTTTGGAGGGAAGGGCGATGGCAAAAGTATAAATATGGAGAGGCATGGTAGGTTGATTATATCACCTTGCCACGATCTCGCAATGGTAAGCGTTATGTACTCACCATGGTGGAGGCAACCACTGGGTGGCTTGAAACATACGCAGTACCCCATGCTACCGTCCGAAACACATGACAAGCTCGCGGCGCTGCAGGCACCCAGAGGCGATGCGTGTGACATGCGGAAATAAGACTCTATAAACAGATAGGTTATAAAGCAGGTACGTGTTTATTCAGTGCTCGGCACATGGGGGATAATTCCTCCAATCATGCACACCAATGGACAGGAGCGTTACAAAGTTATAGAGCAAGTGTATATATATTCATCAAATTTCCGAGAAATCATTGACATACTCATTGTTACAAAATTACAAAACCATGGCAGCCCCGCTCTCCACCTTTTCTCTTAGCTCACGCCTCTCCCATACCTCGTATTCCCTTATGGCATCCTGGCACAGACACAAAGAGCACCACCTTCCCACACAAGTCGAACACAAGAGTAGCAAGGTGATGCAAACTAAGAAAAGCTGTTTGAACCATCCTAAAATTGGCAACTAGTAATTTATCCCATAGTCCAGAGAAAGCCATTCCCCAATCAGTGTTATGCCTGCCTACTTCACGTTGCAATACAACTTTGGATAAAGGGGATA
>NW_015439909.1:82733-83853 GCF_001577835.2 Coturnix japonica | reverse complement strand
TCTATGGGGTTCTATGGGGTTCTATGGGGTGGATATGGGGTTATGGGGTTCTATGGGGTTCTATGGGGTTCAATGGGGTGGATATGGGGTTATGGGGTTCTATGGGGTTCTATGGGGTTCTATGGGGCGGATATGGGGTTATGGGGTTCTATGGGGTGGATATGGGGTTATGGGGTTCTATAGGGTTCTATGGGGTTCTATGGGGTTCTATGGGGTTCTATGGGGTGGATATGGGGTTATGGGGTTCTATGGGGTTCTATGGGGCTCTATGGGGTTCTATGGGGTTCTATGGGGTTCTATGGGGTGGTACCGGATCTCTTCCTCCCCAGGAAGCCCTTATGGAAGATCTCCTTCACCCAGGCCTGTAACTCGGGGTCGCGTCGCACGGCGCCGTCACACGGGTAATAAAAGTGAACGATCCCGGACACGAAACTGGGGGGAAACAAGGAAAATGAGTGTGAAACACGAGGGTGAATGGGGCACATTGAGACCCATTGAGACCCATTGACACCCATTGATCCCCATTGAAACCCCATTGAGACCCATTGAGTCCCACTGATCCCCATTGAAACCCATTGACACCCATTGATCCCCATTGACACCCATTGAGTCCCACTGAGTCCCATTGAAACCCATTGACACCCATTGACTCCCATTGACTCCCATTGACTCTCATTGATCCCCATTGACACCCATTGACACCCATTGAGTCCCATTGAAACCCATTGAGTCCCATTGAGACCCATTGAAACCCATTGACACCCATTGAGTCCCATTGAGTCCCATTGACACCCATTGAGTCCCATTGACACCCATTGACCCCCATTGACACCCATTGAAACCCACTGACCCCCATTGACCCCCATTGAATCCCATTGACCCCCATTGACTCCCATTGAAACCCACTGACCCCCATTGATCCCCATTGACACCCATTGATCCTCATTGAAACCCATTGAGTCCCATTGAAACCCATTGAGTCCCATTGACACCCATTGATCCCCATTGACCCCCATTGATTTCCATTGACCCCCACTGACCCCCATTGACTCTCATTGACTTCCATTGATTCCCATTGACTCTCATTGACCCCCACTGACCCCCATTGACCCCCATTGAC
>NW_015439909.1:78491-80856 GCF_001577835.2 Coturnix japonica | reverse complement strand
GGGGGATATGGGGGGATATAGGGGATATAGGGGGGACATAGGGGGGATATGGGGATATAAAGGGGGATATGGGGGAAATATGGGCCATAAGGGGGATAAGTGAGGGGGAATGGGGGGTAAAGCTCCCCATAGACCCCCAAAGACCCCCCCAAACCCCCTATAATAACTCCCAAGACCCCCCCATATAGACCCCAAAAGACCCCCGCCCCCCATAGGCCTCACCTGGTCAAAGACCCCCCCAGGATTAAGCAGGAAGCGCCGGGCCAACGTAGCGATATGGACCGTGTACCTCGTGTGGGGCAGGAGCAGCTATGGGGCAGAAAAAGGGGGGCAGAAAATAT
The DNA here is from genome assembly GCF_001577835.2 of Coturnix japonica. NCBI lineage: Eukaryota > Metazoa > Chordata > Aves > Galliformes > Phasianidae > Coturnix > Coturnix japonica. Next base: position 80,515 of record NW_015439909.1, on the reverse strand, counting down.
GGGGGGGGGTTTTATAGGGGCAATAATAGGGAGATACCCCCCCCCCAGAACCCAAAAAATAGGTGCGGCCCCTTTAAATTGTAGCCCCGCCCACCGCGTTCCTCATTTAAATATTTAAATCAACAGCCACGCCCACATTACGTGGCGATTGGCTCCAGCCCACCCCCTTATTTGCATAGCTCCGCCCACCTCACCATGCCCTCATTTAAATATTTAAATCTATAGCCCCACCCACCTCATGCTGATTGGCTGACAGCCGCCATCTTAGCGCTCTGATTGGCTGACAACCGCCATCTTAGCGCTCTGATTGGCCGACGACTGCCATCTTAGCAATCTGATTGGCCGACAGCCGCCATCTTAGCGCTCTGATTGGCCGACGACCGCCATCTTAGCGCTCTGATTGGCCGACAACCGCCATCTTAGCAATCTGATTGGCTGATGACCGCCATCTTAGCGCTCTGATTGGCTGGCAACCGCTCTGATTGGCTGACGACTGCTCTGATTGGCTTACAACCGCCATCTTTGCACTCTGATTGGCTGACAACCACTCTGATTGGCTGACAACCGCTCTGACTGGCTGTCGACCACCATCTTAGCACTCTGATTGGCCGACAACCGCCATCTTAGCCCTCTGATTGGCCGACAACCGCTCTGATTGGCTGACGACCGCCATCTTAGCCCTCTGATTGGCTGACAACCGCTCTGATTGGCCGACGACCGCCATCTTAGCCCTCTGATTGGCCGACAACCGCTCTGATTGGCCGACGACCGCCATGTTAGCCCTCTGATTGGCTCTTACCTTATAGATGGGGTGCTGAGTGGCCAATTGCCTCCTGGTGGCCATTGCGAACACCTCACCCAATAGATGAGCCCGAAGTAAATGAGTGATGGCTTCGTGGACCTGGAAATCCGCACTACGAACCCAGGCCTTGGCCAAGGCCCAAAGCCACGGGGGGTCCTCGGGAACCAGCACCGGATTGGACGGGCCGGGTTTTTGTTGGAGCTGATTGGTGGGAGAGAAATCATGGGGGTGAAGGGGATTGGTCGGAGGCGGAACAAGATGGCGGAAGACAGGAAGTGGAGGAGTAAGGACAGGAAGTGGAGGGGAGTGGACAGGAAGAAGATGGCGGAAGACAGGAAGTGGAAGGAAGAGAACAGGAAGTGGAGGGTTAAAGGCCGGAACAAGATGGCGGCAGACAGGAAGTGGAAGAGAACAGGAAGTGGAGGGTTAAAGGCCGGAACAAGATGGCGGAAGACAGGAAGTGGAGGTCAGAAGACAGGAAGTGGAGGGTTAAGGGCCGGAACAAGATGGCGGAAGACAGGAAGTGGAGGAGTAAGGACAGGAAGTGGAAGGGAGTGGACAGGAAGAAGATGGCGGAAGACAGGAAGTGGAAGGAAGAGAACAGGAAGTGGAGGGTTAAAGGCCGGAACAAGATGGCGGAAGACAGGAAGTGGAGGTCAGANAAGATGGCGGAAGACAGGAAGTGGAAGGAAGAGAACAGGAAGTGGAGGGTTAAAGGCCGGAACAAGATGGCGGAAGACAGGAAGTGGAGGTCAGAAGACAGGAAGTGGAGGGAAGAGGACAGGAAGTGGGGGGTTAAGGGCTGGAACAAGATGGCGGAAGACAGGAAGTGGAGGAGTAAGGACAGGAAGTGGAAGGGAGAGGACAGGAAGAAGATGGCGGAAGACAGGAAGTGGAGGTCAGGTGACAGGAAGTGGAGGGTTAAGGGCCGGAACAAGATGGCGGAAGACAGGAAGTGGAGGGGAGAGAACAGGAAGAAGATGGCGGAAGACAGGAAGTGGAGGTCAGAAGACAGGAAGTGGAGGTCAGAGGACAGGAAGTGGAGGGTTAAGGGCTGAAACAAGATGGCGGAAAACAGGAAGAAGAGATTTAAAGGGACACGCACGCAATAAAACAACCCCATAAAACCCAGAGCTGGACCCAAACCCCCCCCCCAGTAGCCCCATAGATGGCCCCATATCCCCCATATCCACCCCATATCCACCCCATATCCCCCCTATAT
>NW_015439909.1:75765-76993 GCF_001577835.2 Coturnix japonica | reverse complement strand
ATAACAGCCCTATAACAACCCCATAGCTGCCCTATAGCCGCCCCATAGCCATCCCATAGCTGCCCTATAGCTGCCCCATAACAGCCCCATAGCTGCCCTATAACAACCCCATAGCTGCCCTATAACAGCCAGGAACATACGGCCCTCCTGCCATAGAGATAACATGGGACCCCATAGCCGCCCCATAGCGGCCCTATAACAGCCCTATAGCTGCCCCATAACAACCCCATAGCTGCCCTATAACAGCCCTATAACAACCCTATAGCTGCCCTATAGCCGCCCCATAGCCATCCCATATCCACCCTTAATAAGATCTCAATGGGAACCCAATAGGATCTTAATAGGAAATCAATGGGGTCCCAATGGGATCTCAATAGGAACCCAATAGGAACTCAATGGGGTCCCAATGGGGTCTCAATAGGAACTCAATAGGAACCCAATGGGATCTCAATAGGAACCCAATAGGATCCCAATGGGATCTCAATAGGAACTCAATGGGATCCCAATAGGAACCCAATAGGATCTCAATGGGAACTCAATGGGATCTCAATGGGGTCTCAATGGGATCCCAATAGGAACCCAATGGGGTCTCAATAGGAACTCAATAGGCACCCCATAGGAACCCAATGGGGCCCCAATGGGGTCTCAATAGGAACTCAATAGGAACTCAATGGGATCCCAATGGGGTCTCAATAGGAACCCAATAGGAACTCAATAGGATCCTAATGGGATCTCAATAGGAACCCAATGGGATCCCAATGGGGTCTCAATAGGAACCCAATAGGATCCCAATAGGACGTCAATAGGAAATCAATGGGAACTCAATGGGATCTCAATAGGAACCCAATAGGAACCCAATGGGATCCCAATGGGGTCTCAATAGGATCCTAATGGGATCTCAATGGGAACTCAATGGGATCTCAACGGGATCCCATTGGGGTGTCAATAGGATCTCAATAGGAACTCAATGGGATCCCAATAGGAACCCAATGGGTTTCCAATGGGGTCTTAATAGGAACTCAATAGGAACTCAATGGGATCCCAATGGGATCTCAATAGGAACCCAATAGGATCCCAATAGGAACTCAATGGGGTCTCAATAGGAACTCAATGGGACCCCATAGGCACCCCTATAACCCCATATCTCCCCCCCCAGTCCCATATCTCCCCCCCCAGCCCCATATCTCCCCCCCCAGCCCCATATCTCCCCCCCCACCCCATATCTTCT
>NW_015439909.1:73326-74881 GCF_001577835.2 Coturnix japonica | reverse complement strand
GCCACCATCTGTGGGGTGACGGCCAAGTTATGGGGCAGGCGGGTGCAGCGACGTAATAGGACGGGGTTGACCCCATTGAGGTACTGGGCCCCAAAGAACGAGTCCTCCTGCCAGTGCTTCACCACGTAATCTATGGGGCAGACCCATAAGTAACGGGGTTATGGGGTTAGAGAATCCCATAGAATCCCATATACCCCATATACCCCATATATAACCCCATATAATCCCATATATCCCACATAAACCAATATAATCCCATATAATCCCATAGAACCCCATATAACCCCATAAATCCCCTATAACCCCATATAACCCCATATAATCCCATATAACCCCATATAACCCCATATATCCCATATAACCCCATAGAACCCCATATAACCCCATATAACCCCATAGAACCCCATATAATCCCATATAACCCCATATAACCCCATATAATCCCATATAACCCCATATACCCCATATAACCCCATATACCCACATATTACCCACATATTACCCCATATATTCCCATATATAACCCCATATTACCCCATATAATCCCATATAATCTCATATATAACCCCATATAATCCCATATAATCCCATATATAACCCCATATAATCCAATATACTCCATATAATCCCATATAACCCCATATAACCCCATATAATCCCATAGAACCCCATAGAACCCCATATAACCCCATATAACTCCATATAACCCCATATAATCCCATATAATCCCATATAACCCCATATAATCCCATATAACCCCATATAACCCCATATAACCCCATATAACCCCATATAACCCTATATAACCCCATATAACCCTATATAACCCCATATAACCCCATATACCCCCATATAATCCCATATAACCCCATATAACCCATATAACCCCATATCACCCCATATAACCCCATATAACCCCATAGAACCCCATATAACCCCATATAATCCCATATAACCCCATATAACCCCATATAATCCCATATATACCAGTAACAGGGGTGTGATAGAAGCAGAAGATCCTTGTTATGGCATCAAGGCTCTGCCAGGACTCGGCCCGGTCCAAAAAACCCTTTAATTTGGTCTCGAGGTTCCTATGGGGTCATATGGGGTTATAGGGTTATATGGGGTTATATGGGATTATATGGGGTTATATGGGGTTATATGGGGTTATATGGGGTTATATGGGGTGATATGGGGTTCTATGGGATTATATGGGGTTATATGGGGTTATATGGGGTTATATTGGGTTCTATGGGGTTATATGGGTGTTATATGGGATTATATGGGGTTATATGGGGTTATATGGGGTTATATAGGGTTATATGGGGTTATATGGGGTTATATGGGGTTATATGGGATATATGGGGTTATGGGGTTATGGGGTTATGGGGTTATATGGGGTTATATGGGGTTATATGGGGTTATATGGGGTTATATGGGGTTCTATGGGGTTATATGGGGTTCTATGGGGTTATATGGGGTGATACGGGGTTATATGGGGTTATATGGGGTTATATGGGGTTATATGGGGTATATGGGGTTATATGGGGTTATA
>NW_015439909.1:66904-72821 GCF_001577835.2 Coturnix japonica | reverse complement strand
TATATGGGGTTATATGGGGTTATATGGGATATATGGGGTTATGGGGTTATAGGGTTATGGGGTTATATGGGGTTCTATGGGGTTCTATGGGGTTCTATGGGGTTATATGCGGTTATATGGGGTTATATGGGGTTATATGCGGTTATATGGGGTTATATGGGGTTATATGGGGTTATATGGGATTATATGGGGTTATATGGGGTTATATGGGGTTACATGGGGTTATAGGGTTATGGGGTTATACGGGATTATATGGCGTTATATGGGATTATATGGGGTTATATGGGGTTATATGGGGTTATAGGGTTATATGGGGTTATATGGGGTTATGGGGTTATATGGGATTATATGGGGTTATATGGGGTTATAGGGTTATGGGGTTATATGGGGTTATATGGGGTTATGGGGGCTATAGGGGGGATATGGGGTTATAGGGGATTATATGGGGATATATAGGGATAATGAGGGGGACCCGTGGCCAAAGGAAGGGGGCGTGGCTATGCAAATAAGGGGGCGTGGTTAAGGAAACAGCTATCCGTATAAGGAAAGGGGGCGGGGCTGACGACAAAGGGGGCGTGGCTTAAGACAAGGAAGCGTGGCTATCCGTATAAGGAAAGGGGGCGTGGTTATGCAAATAAAGGGGGTGTGGTTAAGTGGGGCCAGTGGCCATATAAGGGAAAGGGGGGGTGGCTAAAGACATGGGGGCGTGGCTATGCAAATAGGGGGGGTGGTTAAGTGGGACCACTGCCCATATAAGGATAAAGGGGTGGGGCTAAAGACAAAGGGGGGTGGGACTAAAGGCAAAGGGGGCGTGGTTATGCAAATAAAGGGGCATGGCTAATGACAATGGAGGCGTGGTTAAGTGGGGCCGCTGCCCATATAAGGAAAAGGGGGCGGGACTAAAGACAAAGGGGGCGTGACTAAAGGCAAGGGGTGTGGTTATGCAAATAAGGGGGCGTGGTTAAGTGGTGGTAGATTCCCATATAAGGAAAAGGGGGCGTGGCTTACCACAAAGGGGGCGTGGCTTAACACTTAGGGCTGTCGTCATGCAAACAAACGGGGGCTTTGTTATGCAAATTAAAGGGGGATTTGTTATGCAAATTAAAGAGGGGCGTGGCTATGCAAATGAGTCACTTACGCGGCCCCGCCCCTCAGGTAGAAGGCGGCTGCTTTAGGGATGGAATAAAGAAGGTCCAGGTCGGGGGCGGAGCATTGGGGGCGGGCCCATGGGAGTCCAGGGGCGAAACGGGCTAATCTGATTGGTTGAGAGGGAAGAGAGGGTTTGTGAGTGACAGGTCTGACGGCCAATCAAAAAAGCCCATAGATATTGGGGATAGAAACCCCCCCAGCCCCATATATATGGGGTAGAGGGGGGTATAGGGGATATTAGGGGGGATATTAGGGGATAGGGGGATACAGGGGGGATATGGGGGTATAGGGAGGATATAGGGGGATATAGGGGGTATATAGGGGATATAGAAGGGGATATAGGGAATATGAGGGTTATATAGGGGATATGGGGGGGGATATAGGGAATATGGGGATATAGGGGAAATACAGGAGATATAGGAGGATATAGGGATATAGGGGATATGGGGGGGATATAGGGATATTAGCGGGGGATATAAGGGGATATAGGGGATATAGGGGGGGATATAGGGATATGGGGGGGGATATAGGGATATAGGGGGGATATAGGGGATGTATGGGGGGGATATAGAGGGGATCATAGGTGAAATATGGGGGGTTAATAGGGGAAAATATAAAGAGATTATTAGGAGGGATATAGTGAGATATATGGGGGGATATGGAGGATTATAGGGGATATGGGGTGATAATAGGGGAATCAATGGGGGATTAGGGGGATATGGGGGTATATAGGGAGGAATATAGGGGGATATAGGGGGTATATAGGGGATATAGGGGATATATAGGATATAGGAGGCATATAGGGAGATATAGGGGGTATACAAGGTATATAGGGGATATAGGGGTGTATATAGGGTTCTATAGGGTTCTATAGGGTCCCATGCACTGACTTGAAGCGGCGCTGCTGTTGTTGTAGGGCTCAATGGGGTATATAGGGGATATAGGGGGTATATAGGGGAGGATATATGGGGGGATATAGGGTTATATAGGGGATATAGAGGGGTATATAGGGGAGGATATAGGGGAATACAGGGGGTATAGGGGGGATATAGGTGATATGGGGGGATATGGAGGGGAATATAGGGGGGATATAGGGGGATATATAGGGTACTATAAGGGGCCATTAAGGGGTATATAGGGTGTATATAGGGTTCTATAGGGTTCTATAGGGTTCTATAGGGTTCTATAGGGTCCCATGCACTGACTTGAAGCGACGCTGCTGTTGTTGTAGGGCTCGACGTCGCTGCCTTTGTAGCAATGGATTGAAGTCCTCCTGGGCGGGGGTCCGGGCTGGGGGGGGGGATATAGGGGGGGTCATGGGGGGGGTCCCATATAATGGGGTCCCATTATATGGGGGGGTCCCATATATAATGGGGGGGTAATGGGGGTCCTGTTATATGGGGGGGGGGCCATTAATGGGAGGGTTAATGGGGTCCCAAAGTAATGGGGGGTTATAGGGTGTTATCGGGGGGGTCCCATTATATTGGGGGGGTATATGGGGGTCCTGTTATATGGGGGGGGTCCCATTATATGGGTGTTTATGGGGGTCCCATTATATGGGTGGGGGTCCCAATATATGGGGGGTCCCATGTATATGGGGGGGGTTATAGGGTGTTATGGGGGGGGTGTCCCAATATATGGGGGGGGTCCCATTATATAAGGGGGTCCCATTATATGGGGGGGGTAATGGGGGTCCCAAGTATATGGGGGGGGTATAGGGGGTTATGGGGTGGGGGGTCCCTATTATATGGGGGGGTTTATGGGGGGTACCAATATATGGGGGGGTCCCATGTATATGGGTGCTTATGGGGGTCCCATTATATGGGTGGGGGTCCCATTATATGGGGGGGTTATGGGGGTCCTGTTATATGGGGGGGGTCCCATTGGTATATGGGAGCTTATGGGGGTCCCATTATATGGGTGGGGGTCCCAATATATGGGGGTCCTGTATAATGGGGGGGGTTTAGTGGGTGTTTATGGGGGGGTCCAATATATGGGGGGAGTTTATGGGGGTGGTGGTCCCAATATATGGGGGGGTCCCTTATATAGGGGGGTCCCATGTATATGGTGGGGGTAATGGGGGTCCCAAGTATATGGGGGGGGTGTATAGGGTGTTATGGGGGGGGTCCCAAATTGGGGGGTCTAAGTAATGTGGGGGGGTTATGGGGGTCCACTAAGGTAAATGGGGGGGGGGGTTATAGGGAGGTTTATGGGTGGGGGTCCCATTATATGGGGGGGGGATCCCAAGTATTGGGGGGGGGATCCCATATATGGAGGGGGTCCATTATATGGGGGGGGGTATAGGGGCGGCTATGGGGTGGGGGTCCTAATATATGGGGGGGGGTCCAATATATGGGTGGGCTTAATGGGGGTCCCAATATAAGGGGGGGGGTCCCATTATATTATACGGGAGAGTTATGGGTCACTGTTATATGGGGGGTGAGGTCCCAAGTATATATGGGGGTTATGGGAGATCATATAATGGGGGGGCTATGGGGGGTGTAGGGGGGTTATGGGGGGGGGTCCCATAATGGGGGGTTATGGGGTAGTTATGGGGTGGGGGGTCCCAAATATAGGGGGGGGGTCTCAAAATTATATGGGGTGGGTCCCAATAATATGGGGGGGCAACGGCCGGGGTGTTATGGGGGGGTTATGGGGGGGTCCCAATATATGGGGGTTATGGGGTGGTTATGGGGTGGGGGTCCCAATATTATGGGGGGGTCCCATTATATGGGGGGGGTAATGGGCGTCCCAAGTATATGGGGTGGGTTTATAGGGGGATTATGGGGTGGGGGTCCCATTATATGGGGGGGGGTCCCATTATATATATGGGGGGGGGGTCTCATCCCCTACCTGTCCCCTCCGGCAGCTCCCAGGTCCCAAATCCTTCCAGCCATCGATAACATGGGAACGAATAGGGAGGAGGGGGGGGGTCTTTCATCGAGCCCCCTCCCCATATGGAGCCTTCATCATCATCATCATCATCCTCAGCCCCATAGAGACCCTCTAAGTCCTCCAGCCCCTCGTCGGCCTCATAGGGGCCATCGGGGTCGTTATAGGGTGGGTAAGGGGGGTCTTCATCCCCTATAGACCCCTCCTCATCATTGGAGTCAATGGAGTCATTGGGATCAATGGAGGCATTGGGATCAATGGAGGCATTGGGATCAATGGAGCCGTGGGAACCAATGGAGTCAATGGGATCAATGGAGTCAATGGGATCAATGGAGCCGTGGGAATCAATGGAGTCAATGGAGTCAATGGAATCAATGGAGCCGTGGGAATCAATGGAGCCATTGGAATGAATGGAGCCTTCATTGTCGTCGTCGTCTTCATTGAGATCAATGGGATCCTCATTGTTGTCAATGGGGTTAATGGGGTTTTTAATGGGGTCGCTGGTAATGGGGTTAATGGGGTCCCTACTAATGGGGTTAATGGGGTTAATAGGGTTAATAGGGTCCCTACTAATGGGGTCCCTACTAATGGGGTCCTTACTAATAGGGTTACTAGGGTTAATAGGGTTAATAGGATTAATAGGGTTAATAGGGTCCCTACTAATGGGGTTAATAGGGTTACTAGGGTTAATAGGGTCCTTACTAATGGGGTCTCTAATAGGGTCCTTATTAATGGGGTTAATAGGGTTAATAGGGTCCTTACTAATGGGGTCCTTCCTAATAGGGTTAATAGGGTCCCCACTATTAGGGTTAATAGGGTCCCTCTTAATAGGGTTAATAAGGTCCCCCCTAATAGGGTTAATAGGGTCCCCACTATTAGGGTCCCCCCTAATAGGGTTAATATGGTCCCTATTAATAGGGTCCCCCCTAATAGGGTTAATAGGGTCCCTATTAATAGGGTCCCCTGTAATAGGGTCAATAGGGTCCCCCCTTTTGGGGTCGCCCCTAATAGGGTTAATAGGGTCCCCACTATTGGGATCCCCTGTAATAAGGTTAATAGGGTCCCCACTATTGGGTCCCTCTTAATAAGGTAATAGGGTCCCCACTATTAGGGTCCCCTGTAATAGTGTTAATTGGTCCCTATTAATAGGGTCCCCCCTAATAGGGTCCAATAGGGTCCCCCCTTTGGGTCGCCCTAATGGGTTAATCGGGTCCACTATTGGGATCCCTGTAATAAGGTTTAATAGGGTCCCCATTATTGGGGTCCCCTGTAATAGGGTTAATAGGGTCCCCATTATTGGGGTCCCCTGTAATAGGGTCAATAGAGTCCCCCCTAATAGTGTTAATAGGGTCCCTATTAATAGGGTCCCCTGTAATAGGGTCAGTAGGGTCCCCCCTAATAGTGTTAATAGGGTCCCTATTAATAGGGTCCCCTGTAATAGGGTCAGTAGGGTCCCCCTATTTAATAGGGTCCCCTGTAATAGGGTCAATAGGGGGCCCCTTTTGGGGTCCCCCCTAATAGGGTTAATAGGGTCCCTATTAATAGGGTCCCCCCTAATAGGTTAATAGGGTCTATTATAGGGTCCCTGTACATAGGAATAATAGGGTCCCCACTTATTGGGGTCCCCCCTAATAGGGTTAATAGGGTCCCCTATTAATAGGGTCCCTGTAATAGGGTCAATATGGGTCCCCATTAATAGGTCGCCGCTGTAATAGGGTCAAGTAGGGTCCGCCCCTTTTGGGGTCGCCCTAATAGGGTTAATAGGGTCCCACTATTGGGATCCCTGTATAGGTTAATAGGGTCCCCATTATTGGGGTCCCCTGTAATAGGGTTAATAGGGTCCTATTAATAGGGTCCCCCTAATAGGGTTAATAGG
>NW_015439909.1:63730-66775 GCF_001577835.2 Coturnix japonica | reverse complement strand
TCCCCTGTAATAAGGTTAATAGGGTCCCCATTATTGGGGTCCCCTGTAATAGGGTTAATAGGGTCCCTATTAATAGGGTCCCCCCTAATAGGGTTAATAGGGTCCCCCCTTTTGGGGTCGCCCCTAATAGGGTCAATAGGGTCCCCCCTTTTGGGGTCCCCCCTAATAGGGTCTCCACTAATAAGATCCTTGTTAATAGGGTCCCCACTATTGGGGTCCCCCCTAATAGGGTCAATAGGGTCCCCATTAATAGGGTCCCCATTATTAGGGTCAGTAGGGTCCCCCCTTTTGGGGTCGCCCCCCCCCTGTGGCCACACTCGGACCCTTTCGAGGTACCAGGAGCTTTGGGGCAGGCGCCCATAAGGTTCTTTATGGACCCGAACCAACAGCAGAGATCCCAAATCCTTTGGGGTCACCACCACGTAGTCACGTTCCTATAAGGGATACAGGGTTATAGGGTCAGCAATGGGGCCTATGGACAACATAGAGCACATAGAGAGACCCTATAGTCCCCATAGACCCCATAGAGACCCCATAGAGACCCCAGACCCCATAGAGAGACCCTATAGTCCCCATAGACCCCATAGAGACCCCAGACCCCATAAAAAGACCCTATAGCCAACCCAGACCCCATAGAGACCCCATAGATACCCCAGACCCCATAAAGAGACCCTATAGCCACCCAGACCCCATAGATACCCCAGACCCCATAGAGACCCTATAGCCAACCCAGACCCCATAGAGAGACCCTATAACCACCCCAGACCCCATAGACACCCCAGACCCCATAGAGAGACCCTATAGACACCCCAGACCCCATAGAGACCCCATAGAGACCCTATAACCACCCCAGTCCCCATAGAGACCCCAGACCCCATAGAGAGACCCTATAGCCAACCCAGGCCCCATAGAGACCCCATAGATACCCCAGACCCCATAGAGAGACCCTATAGTCCCCATAGACCCCATAGAGACACCCCAGGCCCCATAAGGAGACCCTATGGATACCCCAGGCCCCATAGAGACCCCCCAGACCCCATAGAGGCCCTATAGCCAACCCAGATCCCATAGAGACCCCATAGAGACCCCAGACCCCATAGAGAGACCCTAAAGCCACCCTAGATCCCATAGAGAGACCCTATAGCCAACCCAGGCCCCATAGAGAGACCCTATAGATACCCCAGACCCCATAGAGACACCCCAGACCCCATAGAGACCCCATAGAGAGACCCTATAACCACCCCAGACCCCATAGAGAGACCCTATAGTCAACCCAGATCCCATAGAGACCCCATAGAGCCACCCTAAAGCCATACAAGACCCCATAGTCACCCCAGACCCCATAAAGAGACCCTATAGCCACCCCAGACCCCATAGAGAGACCCTATAGCCACCCCAGACCCCATAGAGACCCCATAAACCCTATAGCCAACCCAGACCCCACAGACACCCCAGACCCCATAGAGAGACCCTAAACCCACCCTAGATCCCATAGAGAGACCCTATAGCCAACCCAGACTCCCATAGAGAGACCCTATAGATACCCCAGACCCCATAGAGACACCCCAGACCCCATGGAGAGACCCTATAGCCACCCAGACCCCATAGAGAGACCCTATAGCCACCCAGACCCCATAGAGAGACCCTATAGCCCCACAGACCCCATAGAGTGACCCTAAAGACACCCCAGACCCCACAGAGAGACCCTATAGCCAACCCAGAGCCCATAGAGACACCTCAGACCCCATAGAGAGACCCTATAGCCAACCCAGACCCCATAGAGACCCCATAGAGACCCTATAGCCAACCCAGGCCCCATAGAGACCCCAGACCCCATAGAGAGACCCTATAGCCAACCCAGGCCCCATAGAGACCCCAGACCCCACAGAGAGACCCTATAGCCCCATAGACCCCATAGAGTCACCCCAGACCCCACAGAGAGACCCTATAGCCCCATAGACCCCATAGAGACACCCTAGACCCCATAGAGAGACCCCAGAACCCATAGAGAGACCCTATAGCCACCCCAGGCCCCATAGAGTGACCCTATAGCCCCATAGGCCCCATAGAGACACCCTAGACCCCATAGAGAGACCCCAGACCCCACAGAGTGACCCCAAAACCACCCCCCCCTCCCCCTTCAACCCCATAGAATCACCCCATAGCTCCACCCTATTAACCCCAGTCTCCACCCCATTGACCCCAATGGCCCCATACTCCACCCTAATGACTCCGATCTCCACCCTAATGGCCTCAATAATGACCCCATTGGCCCCAGTATTGACCCCAATAGCCCCACATAGGCCCCATAGCGCCCCATAGAGCCCCATAGAGCCCCATAGGGACCCATAGGGACCCCATAGAGACCCACAGAGCCCCATAGGGACCCATAGAGACCAATAGGGACCCATAGAGACCAATAGGGACACATAGGGACCCATAGAGACCCATAGGGACCCTTATGGACCCATAGGGACCTCATAGAGCCCCATAGGGACACATAGGGACCCATAGAACCCCATAGAGCCCCATAGAGACCCATAGAGCCCCATAGAGATCCATAGGGACCCATAGAACCCCACAGCCCCCCATAGAGACCCATAGCGCCCCATAGAGACCCATAGCGCCCCATAGAACCCCATAGAAACCCATAGAGCCCCATAGAACCCCATATCACCCCATAGAACCCCACAGACCCCATAGCCCCCCAAAGAACCCCATAGAGCCCCATAGTCCCCCATAGAACCCCAAAGCGCCCCATAGAGCCCCATAGAGCCCCATAGAGCCCCATAGAGCCCCATATCACCCGATAGACCCCATAGCCCCCCAAAGAACCCCACAGAGCCCCATAGAACCCCACAGCCCCCCATAGAGACCCATAGCGCCCCACAGAGACCCATAGAACCCCATAGAGCCCCATAGAGCCCCATAGAGCCCCATAGAACCCCATAGACCCCATATATCCCCTATAAGACCCCATAGAACCCCATAGGCCCCATATATCCCCTATAAACCCCCCCAGAGAACCCCATAGAACCCCATAGA
>NW_015439909.1:56783-63653 GCF_001577835.2 Coturnix japonica | reverse complement strand
ATAGAGCCCCATAGAGCCCCATAGAACCCCATAGACCCCAAATATCCCCTATAAACCCCCCCAGAGAACCCCATAGAGACCCCATAGAGCCCCATAGAACCCCATAGACCCCAAATATCCCCTATAAACCCCCCCAGAGAACCCCATAGAGACCCCATAGAGCCCCACAGAACCCCATAGACCCCATATATCCCCTATAAGACCCCATAGAACCCCATAGACCCCATATATCCCCTATAACCCCCCCCCCACTCACCGCCCCACAGCAGAAATCGGGTCCCCATCCATCGACCCATAGGGACCCATAGGACCCCATAGAGACCCATAGGGACCCATAGAGACCCATAGGGACCCATAGAACCCCATAGGGACCCATAGAGACCCATAGGGACCCCATAGAGACCAATAGGGACCCATAGAGCCCCATATAACCCCATAGAACCCCATAGCCCCCCAAAGAACCCCATAGAGCCCCATAGTCCCCCATAGCGCCCCATAGAGCCCCATAGAACCCCATAGAGACCCCATAGAGACCCCATAGGGACCCATAGCCCCCCATATTACCCCATAGAACCCCATAGATCCCCATAGAACCCCATAGAGCCCGATAGACCCCATATATCCCCTATAAACCCCCCCATAGAACCCCATAGAGCCCCATAGCGACCCATAGTCCCCCATAGCGCCCCATAGAGCCCCATAGAACCCCATAGAGACCCCATAGGGACCCATAGCCCCCCATATTACCCCATAGAACCCCATAGATCCCCATAGAACCCCATAGAGACCCATAGACCCCATATAAACCCCCCCCACTCACCGCCCCACAGCAGAAATCGGGTCCCCATCCATCTAACGGGGTTTTAGGGCTACAACCTTTAGTCCCGATCAAAGTAATGGAGATATTATCGGCGGTACCGGCACCGGGCTGACACCCGGTACTGACCCGAACCCGGTACGATGCCATGGTTCGATCCACACCCACGGACCGACGCCATTTTGTTGCCTTTCAAGCTCCGCCCCCCTTGAATTAAGACGCGGCCCCTTTAAGAGACGGCACCCTTTAAGAAGTGGGCCCACCTTAAGCCATTGCCACTTTAAGACTCGATTCATAGGGACCCATAGAGACCCATTGAGACCCATTGAGACCCATTGAGACCCATAGGGACCCCCATATGGACCCATAGGGACCCATAGAGAACCATAGAGACCCCCATAGGGACCCCATAGGGACACACTGAGACCCATAGGGACCCATAGAGACACATAGAGACCCATAGGGACCCATAGAGACCCATAGAGACCCATAGGGACCCATAGAGACCCACAGAGACCCATAGAGACCCATAGGGACCTCAAAAACCCCCTTTAAGAGACGGCCCCTCCTTAAGGCATTGCCCCTTTAAGACGTGGGCCCGCCTTAAGCCATTGCCCCTTTAAGACTCGACCCATAGGGACCCATAGGGAGCCATAGGGAGCCATAGGGACCTATAGGGACCCCCATAAGGATCCATAGAGACCCATAGCGACCCATAAAGACCCATAGGGACCCACAGAGACCCATAGAGACCCATAGAGACCCACAGAGACCCATAGCGACCTATAGGCACCAATAGGGACCCCCATAGAGACCTACAGGGACACATAGAGACCTATAGGGACCCATAGGGACCCCCATAGGGAGCCATAGGGACCCATAGCAACACATAGAGATCTATAGAGACCCATAGAGACCCATAGGGACCTCAAAAATCCCCTTTAAGACACCGCCCCTTTAAGACGTGGCCCCACCTTAAGCCATTGCCCCTTTAAGACGCGGCCCCGTCAAGACTCTTCCCCTTTAAGCCACGCCCCCTCTCTAAGCCACGCCCATCCACAACATGATTGGACGAGAGGCGCAAAGCCACGCCCCCTATAGGTCACGCCTACAGCTAAGCCACGCCCACTTCCTTCACAACCCGGAACTTCCCGACCTCGACCCTGATTGGTCGAGAGACCAACAAAGCCACGCCCCTCATCCTGATTGGGCAAGAGGCCGTAAAGCCCCGCCCCCTTCTCATATTACACACCCGGAAAATCCGATTCTCTTTCCAAGCCACGCCCACTCTCCGCGTCGACCAATGGGAAACAATCATAGGCGAAACCACGCCTCCCTCATGGATCCGGCAATCCCATTGGCTGCTCGATCTCTTAGCCCCGCCCCCCGGAAGTCGGCGAAATTAGGTTTGTCTACCAGCGGACCATAATCCGGAAGTGACGTCACTTTACCGCGACGGATGCCGTTTCCGTCTCGTATTTAAGACGTCACTTCCTGCTTCCGGTTCTCTTCCGGGTCACCATGGACCCCGAGTTTGACGACGTTGTGGCGCCGGAGGATTTAATGGTGAGACCCATAGAGACCCATAGAGCCCCATAGAGACCCATAGGGACCCATAGAGACCCATAGAGACCCATAGGGACCCATAGGGACCC
The DNA here is from genome assembly GCF_001577835.2 of Coturnix japonica. Taxonomy (NCBI): domain Eukaryota; kingdom Metazoa; phylum Chordata; class Aves; order Galliformes; family Phasianidae; genus Coturnix; species Coturnix japonica. The sequence goes on along the minus strand of NW_015439909.1, from coordinate 61,181 downwards.
ATAGAGACCCATAGAGACCCATAGGGACCCATAGAGACCCATAGGGACCCATAGAGACCCAAAGAGACCCATAGGGACCCATAGGGACCCATAGGGACCCATAGAGACCCATAGGGACCCATAGAGACCCCATAGAGACCATAGGAGACCATAGAGACCCATAGGGGGACCCCCCAATAGAGACCTAAAGACCAATAGGGACCCATAGGGGCCCCCATAGGTTCCCATATTTCCCTATTAGAGACCATAGAGACCCATAGAGACCTAGGGACCCCATGAGACCCATAGGGACCATAGAGACCATAGAGACCAGAGACCATAGGGAACCTCATATGAGACCCTAGAGACCCATAGGGGACCATAAGAGCCCATAGGGACCGTCATAGGACCATAGAGACCATAGGGACCATAGAGACGCATAGAGTCCATAGGCCCATAGGAATCCATTGGCGGCCAATATTTTCCTCCCATATGGTCCTAGAGCGCGCTCTAATTGCTTGGCCTGCAGCAGGGGGCGCGTCGTTCCCATAGGAAACCCATAGGGAAATCATAGAAGTCCCATAGGGAACCATAGAGTCAAATAGAGCCCATAGATCCGATTGGCGCCATATTTTCCTACGCAGGTCGTAGAGCGCGCTATAAACCTCGCCTGCAGCAGGGGGCGCTGTATAAGGACCCATAGGAGTCCATAGGGAACATAAGTCCATAGGTCCATCTAGGATCCCATTGGCGGCATATTTCTCCGCAGGTCCTAGAGCGCCGCTATAGCCTTGGCCTGCCAGCAGGGGCGCTGTTAATAACATAGGGAACATAGAGTCCATAGGGTCCCATAGGACCCTAGAGACCCTAGGGACCCTAGAGAACCCATAGAGACACATAGGCCCATAGGTCCCATACGCCTCTATAAGGAACATAGGGAACCCATAGCATCCCACTGTGCCCATGAGCACCCATAGGGGCCCCCATTGGTCCCCATATTGCCCTACAGGGACCCATAGGGCCCCATAAGTCCCCATATTGCCTATAGTGGCCTATAGGACCCATAGCCACCCATAGAGACCCATAGGGGCCACTGTGCCTCATAGAGACCCATAGGGACCCATAGGGACCATAGAAACCCATAGGGACCCACTGTGTCTCATAGCGGCCTATAGGGCCCCCATAGGTCCCCATATCGCCCTATATTGTCTCTTAGGGACCCATAGGGACCCATAGCACCACTGTGCCCATAGCGACCATAGAGACATAGGGCCCCTTAGAGACATGAGACCCAATATATCCCCATTGACAGGCCTTAGAGCGGCGCTATACCTTGGCCTGCCAGCAGGGGGCGCTGTTGTAACCCATAGGAGTCCATAGGGAACCATAGAGTCCCATAGGAGTCTATAGGAAACCATAGAGTCCCATAGAGGATCCATTGGGCGGCCATATTTCTCCCGCAGGTCCTAGAGGGCGCTATACCCTTGGCTGCCAGCAGGGGGCGCTGTATAACATAGGAGTCCAAGGGAACCAGTAGAGTCCCATAGAGTCCATAGGGATCCATTGGCGGCATATTTCATCCGCAGGTCCTAAGAGCGGCGCTATAACTTGGCCGCAGCAAGGGGCGCTGTTATAACCAATGGAGTCCAATAGGGAAATAGAGGTCATAGAGTGCCCATAGGATCCTTGGCGGCCATAATTTTCCCTCCCGCAGGTCCTAAGCGGCGCTATACCATTGCCTGCCACAGGGGGCGGCCTGTTGTTCCCATAGGAACCCATAGGAACCATAGAGTCCATAGGTAAGTAGGATCTCATAGAGACCATAGAGACCCATAGAAGACCCATAAAAGACCATAGGAGACCATAGGGAACCCATAGAGACCCATAGAGACATAGGGACCATAAGACATAGGGAACTAGAAATCCCCATATGTCCCATTGACAGGCCCTAGAACGATGCTATACCCATAGGTTCCCATAGGTCCCCATATCTCCCTATAGCAACTCATATCGCCCCATAGCGACCTTAGGGACCCATAGAGTCCCATAGGGACCCACTGTGCCCCACTGTGCCCCATAGAGACCCATAGGGACCCATAGAAACCCATATGTCCCCATTAACAGGCCTTAGAGCGCGCCGCTATACCTTGGCCTGCCAGCAGGGGGCGCTGTGGTAACCCATAGGAAACCATAGAGTCCCATAGGATCCCATTGGCGGCCATATTTCCTCCCGCAGAGGTCCTAGACGGCGCTATAAAACTTGGCTGGCCAGCAGGGGGCGCCTGTGGTACCATAGGAATAAACCATAGAGTCCCCATAGGATGACCCAATTGGCGGCATATTTCCTCCTCGGCAGGTCTCTAGAGCGTCGTATAAACTTGGCCTGCCAGCAGGGGCGCTGTGTGTCCCATAGGAACCCATAGGGAACCATAGAGTCCCATAGGAGTCTATAGGAAACCATAGAGTCCCATAGGATCCCATTGGCGGCCATATTTCCTCCCGCAGGTCCTAGAGCGGCGCTATAAGACCTTGGCCTGGCCAGCAGGGTGGCGCTGTGTGTCCCATAGGGAACCATAGAGTCCATAGAGTCCCATAGGATCCCATTGGCGGCCATATTTCCTCCCGCAGGTCCTAGAGCGGCGCTATACCTTGGCCTGCCAGCAGGGGGCGCCGTCGCGTCGCTGCCGCTTCGAATACGCCTGGGGGTTGCTGAGGAGCCGTTACCATGGTGATATACGGAAAGGGGTCGCCATGTTTAGAGGTGGGCGGGGTTTAATGCGGGTTTCGACCAATGGGAGGAGGGCAAAGGGGGGGGTGGGAGGGGATTGATGGGGGAATGGACCAATGGGAGGAGGGAGTGGGGTAGCACCATAGACTCCATTGACACCATTGAGCCCCATTGACTCCATTGAGCCCATAGACCCCATAGACCCCATAGACCCCATTGAGGCCCATTGAACCCATTGACCCCCATTGACCCCATTGACCCCATAGCCCCCATTGAGCCCCATTGAACCCATTGACCCCCATAGACCCCATAGACCCCATAGACCCCATTGACCCCATAGACTCCATTGACCCCATAGACCCCATTGACCCCATAGACCCCCATTCACCCCATAGACCCTCATAGACTCCCATAGACCCCATTGACCCCCTAGGCCCTATAGACCCCATTGACCCCATAGACCCCATTGCCCCCATTGACCCCCATTGCGCCCCATAGACCCCATAGCCCACATAGACCCCATTGACCCCATAGACCCCATTGACTCTTACTGACCCCATAGCCCCCATAGACCCCATAGCCTCCATTGATCCCCATTGACCCCATAGACCCCACTGACCCTATAGTCCCCATAGCCCCCATTGACCCCATAGCCCCCATTGACCCCAATAGCCCCATAGACCCCATTGAGCCCCATAGCCCTATAGACCCCATTGACCCCATTGACCCCCTAGGTCCTATAGACCCCATTGAACCCCATTCACCCCATAGACTCCACTGACCCTATAGACTCCATTGACCCCATAGACCCCAGTAGCCCCATAGCCCCCATTGAGCCCCATTGAACCCATTGACCTGCTAGGCCGTATAGACCCCATTGACCCCATAGACCCCATTGAGCCCCATAGAACCCATTGAGCCCATAGACCCCATTGAGCCCCATAGACCCCATAGACCCCATTGACCCCATAATTCCCATTGACCCCATAGCCCCCATTGACCCCATAGCCCCCATTGAGCCCCATAGACCCCATAGACCCCATAGACCCATAGCCCCCATTGACCCCATTGACCCCATAGACCCCATAGACCCCATAGCCCCCATTGACCCCCATTGCGCCCCATAGACCCCATAGCCCACATAGACCCCATTGACCCCATTGAGCCCCATTGAACCCATTGACCCCATAAACCCCATTGACTCCCACTGACCCCATAAACCCCATAGACCCCATAGCCCCCATTGAGTCCCATTGAAACCATTGACCCCCTAGGCCGTATAGACCCCATTGACTCCATAGGCCCCATTGACCCCATAGACCCCATTGAGCCCCATAGCCCCCATTGACCCCATTGACCCCATAGGCCCCATAGACCCCATAGCCCCCATTGACCCCATAGCCCCCATTGACCCCATTGCGCCCCATAGATCTCATGGCCGATGGGGACCCAGACGAGCGCCGTGACTACGTCTATTACCTGGCAGTGGGGAACTACCGCCTTAAGGTGAGGGCACGTGACCCCATAGACCCCATAGAAACCCCATAGACCCCATAGAAACCCCATAGACCCTATAGATGCCCATTGATCCCATAGACCCCATAGAAACCCCATAGACCCCATAGAAACCCCTCAGACCCCATAGAAACCCCATAGACCCTATAGACCCCCATTGATCCCATAGACCCCAT
>NW_015439909.1:54230-56248 GCF_001577835.2 Coturnix japonica | reverse complement strand
AACCCCATAGACCCTATAGACCCCCATTGATCCCATAGACCCCATAGAAACCCCATAGACCCCATAGAAACCCCTCAGACCCCATAGAAACCCCACAGACCCCATAGACCCCATTGACCCCAATGCCCCCATTCTCCCTATTGACCCCATAGACCCCATAGCCCCCATAGACCCCATAGAAACCCCATAGACCCCGTAGACCCCATTGAATGTCCCTCTTGACCCCATAGATCCTGTAAGACCCCATAGACCCCATAGACCCCGTAGACCCCATTTAATGTCCCTGTTGACCCCATAGACCCCATAAACCCCATAGCCCCTATTGCCTCCATTGACCCCATTCTCCCCATTGACCCCATAGACCTCATTGACCTCATAGACCCCATTGAATGTCCCTGTTGACCCCATAGACCCCATAGACCATATGGACCCCATAACCCCCATTGACCCCATTACCCCCATTGCCCCCAGTGTCCCCATTGCCCCCATTAACCCCATTGCCCCCATAGACACCATAGACCCCATAGAACCCCCATAGACCCCATTGACCCCCATAGACCCCATAGCCCCCATAGACCCCAATGCCACCATTGCCCCCATTGACCCCATTGATCGCATTGACCCCATAGACCCTATAGACCCCATTGACCCCAAAGACCCCATGGAAACCCTATAGACCCCATAGAACATATAGACCCCAATGCCCCCATTGCCCCTATTGACCCCATTGATCACATTGACCCCATAGACCCTATTCACCCCATAGACCCCATGGAAACCCTATAGCCCCCATTGACCCCATAGCCCCCATTGCCCCCATAGACCCCATAGCCCCCATAGACCCCAATGCCCCCATTGACCCCATAGACCCCATAGACCCCATAGACCCCATAGCCCCCATAGCCCCCAATGCCCCCATAGACCCCATAGACCCCATAGCCCCCATTAACCCCATTGGCCCTATAAGGAATATGAGGAGGCCTTGAAGTACGTGGGGGCGCTGCTCCAGGCTGAGCCGGGAAACACACAGGGACTGAGACTGCAACAACTGGTCAGGAAACGCATGAACAGAGGTGAGACCCATAGAAACCCCATAGAGACCCATAGAGACCCCATAGAAATTCCATAGAGACCCCATAGACCCATAGAAACCCCATAGAGACCCATAGAGACCCATAGAGACACATAGGGACCCATAGAGACCCATAGAGACCAATAGAGACCCATAGAAACCCCATAGAAACCCCATAGAAACCCCATAGACCCATAGAAACCCCATAGAAACCCCATAGAAACCCTATAGAGACCCCATAGACCCATAGGGACCCATAGGGACCCCATAGACCCATAGAAACCCCGTAGAGACTCATAGAGACACATAGGGACCCATAGAGACCCATAGAGACCAATAGAGACCCATAGACCCCATAAGGACCCATAGAAACCCCATAGAAACCCCATAGAGACCCCATAGACCCATAGGGACCCATAGGGACCCCATAGGGACCCATAGAGACCCATATGGACCCATACGAACCCATAGGGACCCATAGAGACCCATAGAGACCCATAGAGACCCATAGAGACCCATAGAGACCCATAGAGATCCATAGGGAGCCATAGAGACCCTATAGACCCCATAGACCCCATAGAAACCCTATAGACCCTATAGAGACCCATAGGGACCCATAGGGACTCCATAAGGGCCCATAGAGACTCCATAGAGATCCATAGAGACCCATAGGGACCCGTAGGGACCCATAGAGACCCATAGGGCCCCATATTGCCCTATAGCACCCCATAGTGCCCCATGGGGCACCCTGGGGTGCTGTTGTGTCCCCATTGCTCACTGTGACCCTATTGTGTCTCTTTGTCCCCATTGATCCCATTGACCCTATTAACCCCATTGCCCCCATTGCCCCCCATTGACCCCCATTGACCCCCATTGACCCCCATTGACCCCCATTGACCCCATTGCCCCCATTGATCCCATTGATCCCATTGGCCCCTATTAACCC
>NW_015439909.1:49482-52277 GCF_001577835.2 Coturnix japonica | reverse complement strand
AGACCCATAGACACCCCATAGGGACCCATAGAGACCCCCCCATAGGGACCCATAGAGACCCATAGAGACCCCATAGAGACACATAGGGACCCATAGAGACTTATAGGGACCCATAGAGACCCATAGGGACCCATAGAGACACATAGGGACCCATAGAGACACATAGAGACCCATAGGGACCCATAGAGACCCATAGAGACACATAGAGACCCATAGAGACACATAGAGACCCCCCTACCCCATAGAGACCCATAGGAACCCATAGAGACCTATAGGGACCCATAGGGACCCCCCATAGGGACCCATAAGGACCCATAGAGACCCCATCGAGACCCCATAGAGACCCATAGGGACCCATAGACCCCATAGAGACCCATAGAGACCCATAGAGACCCCATAGATCCCATAGACCCCATAGAAACCCCATAGAAACCCCATAGAAACCCATATAGACCCATAGAGACCCATAGAGACTTATAGGGACCCATAGAGACCCCCCATAGAGACACATAGGGACCCATAGAGACCCCCCATAGAGACCCATAGAAACCCATAGGGACCCATAGAGACCCATAGAGACCCCATAGAGACCCATAGGGACACATAGGGACACATAGAGACCCATAGAGACCCATAGGGACCCATAGAGACCCATAGAGACCCATAGAGACCCCCCATAGGGACCCATAGAGACCCATAGGGACCCATAGGGACCCATAGAGACCCATAGAGACCCATAGGGACCCATAGGGACCCATAGAGACACATAGGGACCCATAGAGACCCATAGGGACCCATAGAGACCCCATAGAGACCCATAGGGACCCATAGGGACCCATAGACCCCCCCTGCCCCACAGATCCCTGCCCCACTGACCTGCAGCCATCACTTGGCCATGGCTTTGATGGCGACAGCCGCCTCCTCAGTCATCGCCGACAGCACCGTGATCTGTGGGGCACAAACAGCCCCATAGCGCCCCATAGGGACCCATAGCTGCCCCATAGAGCCCCATAGGGACCCATAGAGCCCCATAGGGACCCATAGAGCCCCATAGGGACCCATAGCTGCCCCATAGGGACCCATAGGGACCCATAGAGCCCCATAGGGACCCATAGGGACCCATAGCTGCCCCATAGAGCCCCATAGGGACCCATAGAGCCCCATAGCTGACCCATAGAGCCCCATAGCTGACCCATAGAGCTCCATAGCGCCCCACAACTGCCTCTTAGCACCCCACGTCCTGCCCCATATCACCCCATATCCCACCCCACATCCTGTCCCATATCACCCCACATTCTTACCCACATCAACCCACATCCAGCCCCATATCGTGCCCCATATCACCCCACATCCAGCCCCACATCCTGCCCCATATCACCCCATATATCACCCCATATCCTGCCCCACATCCTGCCCCATATCACCCCATATATCACCCCATATCCTGCCCCACATCCAGCCCCATATCACTCCATATATCACCCCGTATCACCGCATATATCACCCCATATATCACCCCACATCCCACCCCACATCCAGCCCCATATCACCCCATATATCACCCCACACCACCCCACATCCTGCCCCACATCCAGCCCCACATCACCCCACATCCTGCCCCACATCACCCCATATATCACCCCACATCCAGCCCCACATCCAGCCCCATATCACCCCACATCCTGCCCCACATCCTGCCCCATATCACCCCACATCCAGCCCCATATCACCCCACATCCAGCCCCATATCACCCCACATCCTGCCCCACATCACCCCATATCCTTACCCACATCCTGCCCCATATCACCCCATATCCTTACCCACATCAACCCACATCCAGCCCCATATCCTGCCCCATATCACCCCACATCCAGCCCCACATCCAGCCCCACATCCTGCCCCATATCACCCCACATCCAGCCCCACATTTTGCCCCACACACTGCCCCACATCCAGCCCTATATCACCCCATATATCACCCCACATCTAGCCCCATATCACCCCATATATCACCCCACATCTAGCCCCATATCACCCCACATATCACCCCACATATCACCCCACATCCTGCCCCACATCCAGCCCATATCACCCCACATCCAGCCCCATATCACCCCACATCCCACCCCACATCCCGCCCCATATCACCCCATATATCACCCCACATCCTGCCCCATATCATCCCATATTTCACCCCATATCCCCCCACATCCTGCCCCACATCCAGCCCTATATCACCCCACATCCAGCCCCACATCCAGCCCCACATCCAGCCCCACATCCTGCCCCACAGCTCACCAGGATCTCCTCCCCGCAGTCGTATTTCTGCTCTATCTCCCGGCCCAATTCTCCCTCTGGCAGCCTCAGATCCTCCCTCACTTCCCCGCTGTCCTGCAGCAGCGACAGGAAGCCGTCCTGGATGCCGATCAGCTGGGGGGCAAAGATACAGTTACTTATGGGGCTGACCCATAAGTGGGACCCATAAGTGTGGGGTGGGATACATAGGACCCATAGGAATACATGGAGACCCATAGGGATACATGGAGACCCATAGGTGGGGGGTGGGACCCATAAGTGGGGGGGTGGGACCCATAAGTGGGGGGTATGGGACCCATAAGTGGGGGCTGGACCCATAAGTGGGACCCATAAGTGGGGGGTGGGAGCCATAGGACCCATAGGGATACATGGAGACCCATAGGGATACATGGAGACCCATAGGAACACATGGAGACCCATAAGTGGGGGGTGAGACCCCTAAGTGGGGGGTGGGACCCATAAGTGGGACCCATAAGTG
>NW_015439909.1:47889-48370 GCF_001577835.2 Coturnix japonica | reverse complement strand
GGGATACATGGAGACCCATAAGTGGGGGGTACAGATACGGTTAGTTATGGGGCTGACCCATAAGTGGGACCCATAAGTAGGGGGTGGGATACATGGGACCCATAGGGATACATGGAGACCCATAGGAATACATGGAGACCCATAGGGATACATGGNGACCCATAGGGATACATGGAGACCCATAGGAATACATGGAGACCCATAGGGATACATGGAGACCCATAAGTGGGGGGTACAGATACGGTTAGTTATGGGGCTGACCCATAAGTGGGACCCATAAGTGGGGTATGGGAGCTATAGGACCCATAGGGATACGTGGAGACCCATAGGAATACATTGGGACCCATAAGTGGGGGGTATGGGACCCATAAGTGGGGGGCACAGATACGGTTAGTTATGGGGCTGACCCATAAGTGGGGTATGGGAGCCATAGGACCCATAGGGATACATGGAGACCCATAGGGATACATGGAGACCCATA
>NW_015439909.1:29648-47864 GCF_001577835.2 Coturnix japonica | reverse complement strand
AGTGTGGGGTGGGACCATAAGTGGGGGGTGGACCATAGGATCATAGGGGCGCCCATAAGTGGGTGGGTGGGACGCCATAAGTGAGGTGTAATGGGACCCAATAAGTGGGGGATGACAGGGGGCATTGTGACGCATAAGTGGGGGTGGGACCTAATATATGTGTGGGGTGGGGACCGCATATAAGTGGGGATAAGGGGGGATTGGACCTCATAAGTGGGGCGGTGGGACCCATAATGCTGGGGTAAGGGGGCATTGGGACCATCATAATGGGGGGTGGGACGCCATAGGGCATATCATGGCAGACCCATAAGCTGGGGTTACAGATACGGTTAGTTAATGGGGCTTGACCCCATAAGTGGGACCCCATAAGTGGGTATGGAGCCATAGGATCATATGGAGACCATAGGGAGTACATGTGGAGACCCATAGGGAGTTACTGGAGTACCTCATAAGTGGGTGGCACGGATACGGTTCATGTATGGGGCCTGACCAATAAGTGGGCACGCCATAAGGTGGGGTATGGGAGCCATAGGACTCATAGGCGATACATGGAGACCCATAGGGATATCATGGAGACGCCATAAGTGGGGGGCACAGATTACGTTTACTTACATTGGGGCTGACCACATAAGTGTGGAGCCTCAAGTACGTGGGTATGGAGCCTATAGGACCCATAGAATACCATGGAGACCCATACGGGATACATGGATAGATACCCATAAGTGGGGGTGGACCCCATAGGATCATCATGAGACCATAAGTGTGGGACAGGACCCAGTAATGGGGGGTGAGACCCATAAGTGGGGGGTGGGAGCCTATAGTGGGGGGATGGGTACCCATAAGTGGGGGTGGGAACCCATAGGAACACACTGGGACCTGCGTAGTGGGATATGGGACCCATAGGATCAACATTCGGGACCCATAAGTTGGGGGTAAGGTGACCATAATTGGGGGGCTGGAGCCCATAAGTGGGCACCCTAAGTCGGGTGGGTGGGATACGGGACCTCATAGGCGATACGATGGAGACCCATAAGTGGGGGGTACAGATAGCGGTTAGTTGTGGGGCTGAACCCACTAAGTGGGACTTCATAAGTGGGGGTGGAGCCAAGACCCATAGGGATATTCATGGAGACCCCATTAGGAAAAATACATGGAAGACCCATAGGGAATACATGGAGACCCATAAGTGTGGGGTGGGACCCATAAGTGGGGGGTGGGACCCATAGGATCATATGGGGACCCATAAGTGGGGGGTGGGACCCATAAGTGAGGTGTATGGGACCCATAAGTGGGGGATAAGGGGGGATTGGGACCCATAAGTTGGGGGAATGGGACCCATAAGTGGGGGGCTAAGGGGCATTTGGTACATTAAGTGGGCGTGGGACCCTAGGAATACATTGGGACCCATAAGTGGGGTGTTAAGGGGGGACTGGGACCCATAAGGTGGCGGTAATGGACTAAACGTGGGGTGGGACCCATAAGTGGGGGGTTTGGGACCCATAGGAATACATGAGACCCATAGGGAGTACTGGAGCCCCATAGGAATCATGGAGTCCCATAGGAATTACATAGGGCCCATAGGGAATCAATTGGATCCCATTGAGGAACAATGGAGTCATACGGAATCTAATGGAGTCCCATAGGAATACATAGGGCCCATAGGAATCAATGGAGTCCCATAGGAATCAATGGAGTCCCATAGGAATCAATGGAGCCCATAGGAATCAATGGAGTCCCATAGGAATCAATGGAGTCCATAGGAATACATAAAGGGCCCATGCAGGCGATCAATGGCAGTCTCCATAGGAAATCAATGGAGTCCCATAGGAATCAGTGGGAGTTCCCATAGGAATACATAGGGCCCGATAAGAATCAATGGGCCCATATGGAATCAATGAGTCCGCATAGGAATTCAATGGAGTCGCCATATGGAAACATAGGGCCCATAGGTAATCAATGGTCACCCTCCCCCCCATGGTTTACCATGGCAACCAACTCCCATCATCAGGACGGTTACCTATCGCTCACAGTCCAATGGTAACCAGGACCCCTTGTGCCTAATGGTGAACCCCATCATGGGGAAGGTTTGCGAAATGGGACACCTGGGGACCTCCCCTTATTTATGATGGGACCCCCTTGTTGCCATGGTAACCCCATCACTGAGGTTGCTATGGACACAATGGGACCCCCCCCTTATTATGGATGGACCCCCCCCCTTGTTGCCATGGTAACCCCAATCACTAGTTGCTATGGGAACAATGGGATTTTGTCCCGGACCCCCCCTTATTGATGGATGAACACCCCCGTTGCATGTGTTACCCCATCACTGAGGTTGCTAGGATACATGGTGTCCCATTGATACAGACCCCCCTATTATGGGATACCTTATTATGGTCAGACCCTGGCCAGGTTCCAGTAACTAGGACCCCCTGTTCCATGGTAACCACGACTGCGTTGCTAATGACACTATGGGCCTTGGATAACAATGGGACCCCACTTATTATTGATGGATCCCCCCCCCGCCCCAGTTGCCATGGTAACACTGGACCCTGTTGCATGGTAAACAATACTGAGGTTTGCCTATGAGCCATGGGGCCATTGAGTTCATTGGGACCGCCCCCCACCTTATATGATACTCTTTTATGATGGACACCCCCAGTGGTTGCCATGGGTAATCCAGACCCCCTTGTTGCAGGTACGCCAGCACTGAGGTGCTATGGACTATGGGCCCATGGTATACAATGGGAAGCCTCCCCCACACTTATATAGGATTGATCCCCCTCACGGTGCATGGTACCAAGGACGGCGCCCTTGTTGCCATGGTAACCCCATCACTGAGGTTGCTATGGACACAATGGGGCCCATTGGATACAATGGGACCCCCCCACTTATTATGGGATGTCCCCCCCCATGGTTGCCATGGTAACCTAGGACCCCCCGCTTGGTTGCATGGTAACTCATCACTGAAGTGCTATGGACACAAGGGCCCATGATAATGGGTACGCCCCCCTTGATTCAGGGATACGCCTTATTATGGATGTCAGACCATGTTGCCAGTACCCAGGACGCCTTGTGCCATGGTACCCACACGAGTTGTCTATGACTATGGAACCCATGGATACATGGACCCCCCTTATTATGGGATGGACCCCCCTCCCATGGTTGCCATGGTAACCAAGGACCCCCTTGTTGCCATGGTAACCCCATCACTGAGGTTGCTATGGACACAATGGGGTCTCCAATGGAGACCCCCCCCCCCCCCCCCCCCCCGCTATATGGATCCCCTTGATCATGATGTCAATGATCCCCCGTTGCCATGGTAACCCAGTATCAGACTGAAGTCGCATCTCTTGATGTTGGCACTCATTGTGGGTGAAGGGCGATGTCCCTCCGTATTTCTGCCCGTTGGAATGATGTCGATGCCCAACCAGGTGAACCTGGAATTGGGCGAAATCGGCGACATGAAGTCGCATCTCTTGATGTTGGGCACGTCCATGTTGTGGGTGGAGGGGCAGATGTCCTCGTATTTCTTGCCCGTGAAGATGTCGATGCCAACCAGGTGAACCTGGAATTTGGGGCGAAATCGGGACATTTTGGGTCATTTCGATCCATTTTGAGCCATTTTAGGGCCATCTGACTCCATTTTGGGGCCATTTTGAACCATTTGGGGTCATTTTGAGCCCCCTTGAGTCCATTTTGGGCCTATTTTGAGCCATTTTAGGCCCCTCTGACTCCATTCTGGGGCCATTTTGAGCCATTTTGGGGTCATTTTGAGCCATTTTAGGGCCATCTGGGTCCATTTTGGGGCCATCTGACTCCATTTTGGGGCCCTCTGACTCCATTTTGGGACCATTTCGACCCATTTTAGGCCCCTCGACTCCATTTTGGGGCCATTTTAGGTCCTTTAGACTCCATTTTGGGGCCATATTGAGCCACTTTAGGGTCCTCTGACTCCATTTTGGGGCCATTTGGGGCCATTTAGATCCAGTTAGGGCCCCTCAGACTCCATTTTGGGGCCATTTTGAGCAATTTTAGGGCCCTCTGGCTCCATTTTGGGGCCATTTAGATCCATTTTAGGGCCCTCTGACTCCATTTTGGGGCCATTTAGAGCCATTTTAGGGCCCTCAGACTCCATTTTGGGGCCATTTTGAGCCATTTTGGGTCATTTTGAGGCCCTCAGACTCCATTTTGGTGCCATTTCGATCCATTTTGAGCCACTCTGACTCCATTTTGGGGCCATTTTGAGCCATTTTAGGGCCCTCTGACTCCATTTTGGGGCCATTTTGAACCATTTTGGGACCATTTTGAACCGTTTTGGGACCATTTTGAGCCATTTTAGGGTCCTCTGACTCCATTTTGGGGCCATTTAGATCCAGTTAGGGCCCCTCAGACTCCATTTTGGGGCCATTTTGAGCCATTTTAGGGTCCTCTGACTCCATTTTGGGGCCTTTTGACTCCATTTTGGCCCATTTTGGGGCCATTTGGAGCCATTTTAGGGCCATTTATTGCCTTTCTGGGGTATTTTGGGCCCCTCTGACTCTATTTTGGGGCCATTTAGATCCATTTTGGGACCATTTAGAACCATTTTGGGGCATTTTGGGCCCATTTAAGGCCATTTTGGGTCGATATCTCACCTTGGCGTGGCCGTGCTTGCCGGTCTTGGAGGTGGACATCTCGACGATCTTACATGGGCGTCCTTTGAGCACCACGAAGCCGTTCTTCCGCAGCGCCGAGCACTGCATGGGGAACGTGGCCGAGGCGCCCGCGTCGCCGGTCTCAAAGTCCAGGTCGTCCGCCATGCTGCCGAGCGCCGCTATAGGGGGGGACACAATGGGGGGCAGCGAGGTTAATGGGGGAATCCAATGGGGGATTCAATGGGGAACTCAATGGGGAACTCAATGGGGGACACAATGAGGGACACAATGGGGAACCCAATGGGGAACCTCAGTCTTAATGAGGGAATCCAATGGGGAACTCAATGGGGAACTCAATGGGGAACTCAATGGGAAACCTTGGTATCAATGGGGGACCTCAGTCTTAATGGGGGAATCCAATGGGGAACTCAATGGGGAACTCAATGGGGAACCCAATGGGGAACCTCGGTATCAATGGGGGAACCCAATGGGGGACCTTGGTCTCAATGGGGAACCCAATGGGGGACTCAATGGGGAACCCAATGGGGACACAATGGGGAACCCAATAGGAAACCCAATGGGGAACTCAATGGGGGACCTTGGTTTTAATGGGGGAACCCAATGGGGAACCTTGGTCTTAATAGGGGATCTTAGTCTTAATGGGGGAATCCAATGGGGAATCCAATGGGGAACCTCAATGGGGGACACAATGGGGGACACAATGGGGAACCCAATGGGGGACACAATGGGGAACTCAATGGGGAACCCAATGGGGAATCCAATGGGGAACTCAATGGGGGACACAATGGGGAACTCAATGGGGAACCCAATGGGGGACACAATGGGGAACCTTGGTATCAATGGGGGAATCCAATGGGGAACTCAATGGGGAACTCAATGGGGAATCCAATGGGGAACCTTGGTCTTAATGGGGGAACTCAATGGGGGACTCAATGGGGAATCCTATGGGGAACCCAATGGGGGACCTTGGTCTTAATGGGGAACTCAATGGGGAACCCAATGGGGAACTCAATGGGGGACACAATGGGGAACTCAATGGGGAATCCTATGGGGAACTCAATGGGGAACTCAATGGGGAACTCAATGGGGAACTCAATGGGGAACTCAATGGGGAAGCTTGGTCTTAATGGGGGAACCCAATGGGGAACTCAATGGGGAACCCAATGGGGAACCATGGTCCTAATGGGGGAACCCAATGGGGAATCCAATGGGGGACCTTGGTCTTAATGGGGGAATCCAATGGGGATCTCAATGGGGAACCATGGTCCTAATGGGGGAATCCAATGGGGAACCCAATGGGGATCTCAATGGGGGACCTTGGTCTTAATGGGGGAACCCAATGGGGAATCCAATGGGGGACTCAATGGGGGACACAATGGGGGACACAATGGGGAACTCAATGGGGAATCCTATGGGGAACCCAATGGGGGGCAGCGAGGTCAATGGGGAATCCAATAGGGGATTCAATGGGGAACTCAATGGGAAACCTTGGTATCAATGGGGGACCTCAGTCTTAATGGGGGAATCCAATGGGGAACCCAATGGGGAACTCAATGGGGAACTCAATGGGGAACTCAATGGGGAACTCAATGGGGAACTCAATGGGAAATCCTATGGGGAACCCAATGGGGGGCAGCGATGTCAATGGGGGAATCCAATGGGGAACCCAATGGGGAACCTTGGTTTTAATGGGGGAACCCAATGAGGAACCTCAGTGTCAATGGGGGAATCCAATGGGGAACTCAATGCGGAACTCAATGGGGAACTCAATGGGAAACCTTGGTATCAATGGGGGGCATCGATGTCAATGGGGGAATCCAATGGGGAACCCAATGGGGAACTCAATGGGGGACACAATGGGGAACCCAATGGGGAACCTTAGTGTTAATGGGGGAACCCAATGGGGAACTCAATGGGAAACCTTGGTCTTAATGGGGGAATCCAATGGGGAACCCAATGGGGAACCTAATGGGGAACCCAATGGGGAACCTCGATATAAATGGGGAATCCAATGGGGAATTCAATGGGGAACTCAATGGGGAACCCAATGGGGAACCTTGGTCTTAATGGGGGAATCCAATAGGGGACACAATGGGGGGCAGCAATGTCAATGGGGGAATCCAATAGGGGATTTAATGGGGAACTCAATGGGGGACACAATGGGGAACCCAATGGGGGACCCAATGGGGAACCTCGGTGTCAATGGGAGAATCCAATGGGGAACTCAATGGGGAACCTTGGTCTTAATGGGGGAATCCAATGGGGAATTCTATGGGGAACTCAATGGGGAACCCAATGGGGAACCCAATGGGGAACTCAATGGGGAATTCTATGGGGAACTCAATGGGGAACCCAATGGGGAACTCAATGGGGTATTCAATGGGGAACCCAATGGGGAACTCAATGGGGAACTCAATGGGGAACCCAATGGGGAACTCAATGGGGNACCCAATGGGGAACTCAATGGGGTATTCAATGGGGAACCCAATGGGGAACTCAATGGGGAACTCAATGGGGAACCCAATGGGGAACTCAATGGGGAAGCTTGGTCTTAATGGGGGAACCCAATGGGGAACTCAATGGATAACCCAATGGGGAACTCAATGGGGAACCCAATGGGGAACCTTAGTGTTAATGGGGGAACCCAATGGGGAACTCAATGGGGAACCCAATGGGGAACTCAATGGGGAACTCAATGGGGAACCCAATGGGGAACTCAATGGGGAACCTCAGTCTTAATGGGGGAATTTAATGGGGAACTCAATGGGGAACCTCAATATCAATGGGGGAACCCAATGGGGAACCTTGGTCTTAATGGGGGAATCCAATGGGGAACCCAATGGGGAACCTCAATATCAATGGGGGAACCCAATGGGGAACCTTGGTCTTAATGGGGGAATCCAATGGGGGACACAATGGGGAACCCAATGGGGAACCTTGGTATCAATGGGGGAACCCAATGGGGAACTCAATGGGGAACCTTGGTATCAATGGGGGAACCCAATGGGGAACTCAATGGGGGACTCAATGGGGAACCTCAGTCTTAATGGGGGAACCCAATGGGGAACCCAATGGGGAACTCAATGGGGGACACAGTGGGGAACTCAATGGGGAATCCTATGGGGAACACAATGGGGGACCTTGGTATCAAAGGGGGGCAGCGAGGTCAATGGGGGAATCCAATGGGGGATTCAATGGGGAACTCAATGGGGGACACAATGGGGAACTCAATGGGGAATCCTATGGGGAACCCAATGGGGGGCAGCGAAGTCAATGGGGGAATCCAATAGGGGATTCAATGGGGAACCCAATGGGGAACTCAATGGGGAACCTTGGTATCAATGGGGGGCATCGATGTCAATGGGGGAATCCAATGGGGGATTCAATGGGGAACTCAATGGGAAACCTTGGTATCAATGGGGGACCTCAGTCTTAATGGGGGAATCCAATAGGGAACCCAATGGGGAACCATGGTCCTAATGGGGGAACCCAATGGGGAACTCAATGGGGAATCCAATGGGGAACTCAATGGGGGACACAATGGGGAACCCTATGGGGAATCCAATGGGGAAACCAATGGGGAACCATGGTCCTAATGGGGGAACCCAATGGGGAATCCAATGGGGGATTCAATGGGGAACTCAATGGGGAACTCAATGGGGAACTCAATGGGGAACTCAATGGGGAACTCAATGGGGAACTCAATGGGGGAATCCAATGGGGAACTCAATGGGGAATCCAATGGGGAATTCTATGGGGAACCCAATGGGGGACCCAATGGGGAACCTCAGTGTCAATGGGGGAATCCAATGGGGGATTCAATGGGGAACTCAATGGGGGACACAATGGGGAACTCAATGGGGAACTCAATGGGGGACCTTGGTCTTAATGGGAGAACCCAATGGGGAATCCAATGGCCAGCCCCAAAACCCCTGTTTCTAACCCCAAAATCCCCTATTATGGTCTCCTAAACCCCCTATTAACCTGAAAAACCCCATTTCTAGCACCAAATCCCCCATTTCCAACCCCAAAAACCCCATTTCTAAATCCAAAATCCCCATTTTTAACCCAAAATCCCCATCTTTAACCCCAAATCCCCCATTATGGACCCCAAAACCCCATTTCTAACCCCAAATCCCCATTTCTAACCCCAAAACCCCATTATAAACCCCAAATCCCCCATTATGGACCCCAAAATCCCCATTTCTAACCTAAAATCACCATTTCCAACCCCAAAATCCCCCATTATGGGCCCCCAAACCCCATTTTTAACCCAAAATCCCCATTACGGACCCGAAACCCCCATTTCTAACCCCAAAATCCCCATCTTTTAACCCCAAAACCCCATTATGGACCCCAAAATCCCCATTTCTAACCCCAAAACCCCCATTTTAACCCCAAAACCCCATTATGGACCCAAAATCCCCCATTATAAACCCCAAAACCCCATTATAAACCCCAAAAGTCCCATTTCTAACCCCAAAACCCCATTTCCAACCCTAAAACCCCATTTCTAACCCCAAATCCCCCATTATAAACCCCAAAACCCCATTTCTAACCCCAAATCCCCATTTCTAACCCCAAAACCCCATTATGAACCCCAAAATCCCCATTTCTAACCTAAAATCACCATTTCCAACCCCCAAAACCCCATAACCCCATTAGGAACCCCAAATCCCCCATTATGGACCCCAAAACCCCATTTCTATCCCCAAATCCCCCATTATAAACCCCAAAACCCCATTTCTAACCCAAAATCCCCATTTCTAACCCCAAAACCCCATTTCTAACCCCAAAATCCCCATCTTTAACCCCAAATCCCCCATTATGGACCCCAAAACGGGGGGATCTTGGCGGTTAGAAAATTGGGGTTCTGGGGTTTATTAAATGGGATTTGGGGTTGGAAAGGGGGGTTTTGGGGTCCATAATGGGGTTTTGGGGTTGGAATGGGGATTTTGGGGTCCCAATAATCGGGGGACTTTGGGTTAATGGGGTTGGGGGTTAGCAGTGGGGATTCTTGGGGTCCATAATGGGTTGTGGGGCTAGAAATAGGGATTGTTTGGTTTAGAAATGGGTTTGGGGGCCCATCAAGGGCGGGATTTTCGGGGTAAAAATGGGGTTTGGCGGGTTATTATGGGGATTGGGGGTCCATTAATGGGGTTTTGAGGTTGGAAACGGCGGGATTTGGGGTTAAAGAATGGGGTTTTGGGGTTTACGAAATGGGGGTTTTGGCGCTCCATAATGGGATTTTGGGGTTCAAATGGCGGTTTGGGGTTAGAAATGGGGATTTTTGGGGTCCTTAACTGGGGTTTGGGGTTAGAAGGGGGGGTTTTAGGGGTCTAGAAATGGGGATTTTGGGCCCATAATGGGGGGATTTGGTTTATACATGGGGGTTTCGGGGCTAATGGGATTTTGGGGTCCATAATGGGAGATTTTTGGGGTTAAAGACTGGGCGATTCTTGGGTTTAGAAAAAGTGGGTTTTGGGGTCGCTTAATGGCGGTTTGGGGTTAGATAATGCGGGTTTTTGGGGGTCCATAAGGCGGATTTGTTAAACAATCGGGGGTTTGGGTCTTGTCGGAAATTGGGTTTTGCGGTTGTATAATGGGGGTTTTGGGCGTCCATCAATGGGGTTTTGGCGGTCCGTAATGGGGTTTGGGGTTGGAAAGGGGGTTTGGGGATCCATAATGGGGGATGTTGGGGTTAAAAACTGGGGGTTTTGGGGTTGGAAAATGGGGGGTTATTGGGGTTCCGATAATGGGGGATTTTGGGTTCAAAGATGGGGATTTTGTGGGTTTAGAACATGCGGGATTTGTCGGGTCATCCTGGGCGATTGGGGGTTATAATGGGGTTTTGCGGTTTATCATGGGGGATTTGGGTTCATAATGTGGTTTGCGGGTTTAATAATCGGGGATTTTGGGTCACATAACTGGGGTTCTTGAGGTTAAGAAATGGGATTTTGGGTTAGAAATGGGGGTCTTTGGGGTTAAAAAACTTGGGGGGTTTTGGGGTTAGAAATGCGGGGATTTTGGGGGTTTAAGAAAAATTGGGGTTTTTGGGCGTCCATGAATGGGGATTTTGGGGTAAAGATGGGGGATTTTGGGCGGTTAGAAATGGGTTTTGGGTTAGAACATGGGGATTCTTGGTTAGAAATGGGGTTTATGGCGGTTTATACAATGGGGGACTTTGTGGGATACGAAAAAAGGTTTGGGGGGGGGTGTTTTTTTTTTTTTGGGGTCCATACATGGGGAACCTGGGCGTCCTAATGTGGGTCATGGGTCAAAAAATGACAGGGGTAATCCGTGGAAATGCTGATTGCTTGAGGGGCGCGCGAGAAATGGGGATTTTTGAGGTGTCATCCAATGGGGTTTTTGGGGAGTTAGAAATGGGGAATTTGGGGTTAGAAATGGGGTTGGGGTTTAAAATAGATGGGGGATTTGGGGTTAGAAAATGGGGTTTTAGGGTGGAATGGGGTTTTGGGGTTAGCAAACTGGACTTTTGGGTTTTAATCACAGGGGGTTTTGGGGTTTAGTAATGGGGGATTTTGGGTCCATTAGCATGGGTTTGGGGTCTAGAAATCGGGGGGATTCTCTGGGGTTGGAAATGGGAGTAGGCGATTTGGGGCGCGTCCATAATGGGTTTTGGCGGTTATAAAAGAGCCAGTCGGGGATTTTGGGCGTACGACAAATGGGGTTTCGGGGTCCGTAATTGGGGATTGGAGGCCGAGTCGGAATAAAACTAGGTTAACCGCGAACATATCACACATACACACAGAGAGGAGGGTATTTTTTGGAATCTGGGGAACAATGAGTGGGTGATCATGTAAAGAGGGTTTAGAAATGGGGAATTTAATTATTGCGTCTGGGCGTCCTATGTAATACAGATGAGGTGTCCGAGTAGAATATCAGACAATCGAGAATAGCATAGCCGAATCGCGGGGGAGTGGTTAGCTATAATCTTCACGGGTTTTGGGTGTTAGAGAACCTGGGGATTTGGGGTCATTACGGACAATGCCTTGGCGATCTTTGGGGTAACGGGTGCGGTGTGCGCTTCCAATACACGCTTGAATGGGCGGGGAATCGTTTGGGTTTAGAAAGGATGCGGGATTTGGGCTTAAAAAATTGGGGATTTTGGCATTTAGAAATGGGGTTTTTGGGGTGGAAATGGGGGGAGTTGGTGCTAGAAAATGGGGTTTTTCAGGTTAATAGGGGTCTTTAGGCAGTCACGCAATAATAGGGGCATTTTTTAAGGGTTCACTTTAGAAACAGGGGTTTTAGGGTCATTGACTGACGACCTTGGCCATTGGATTCCTCCATATGGGTTCCTCTCCTCAATTCGACCAAGCGTCTCCGACCATCTGAGTTCCCCATTGAGTTCCCCATTGTTGTCACTCCATCATTATCTGAGATGGTGTGCGGCGACACACTCAGAGTGAATCCCCGCAATTTGGATTCCCACGGTGCGGGAGCCCCCGCTAGTTGACGACCTCGCCGGGAGAGCCGGCTTTACCCCATCTGGTCCCATTGGGTTCCCCCATAGAATTACCCATTGATTCCCCATTGAGTTCCCCCATTGATTCCCGCCATTTGAGTTCTCCACATTGAGTTCCCTCATTGAGTTCACGGACTGCGTCCTACGGGAAAGCGGGTGGCGGAGGGGGCGGAAGCGGTGTTGCGTGGATCAACAATAGCGTGGATATGGCGGGACATTGAGTTACCCGATTGAGTTCCCCCCAAATGTGAGTTTCGCCAGTGGAATCAGCGCCATTTGGATTCCCTCATTGGTTCCCCCATAGGACCATGGTTCCCCATCTGGTTTCCCACGATTGGATTCCGCCATAGGGTTCCGACCAGTTGGTGTCCACCCATTGAGTTCCCCCATTCTGGAATTCCGAACAAGTCGCGTGGTGAGTATTACCATAATGGCATTCTAAAAGTCCGGTCATAGAGTTTGACACCATTAGGAACCCGACTGGTTCCCATATCGGGTTACCAAAAGTCGACTATCTCCCGGTAGAACTATCCCCGGTGTGGGCAGATAAGTGAGTTAGTAAAGATTCACTTAAGACTGAGTCCGCATTGAATACCAAGGTTCCCATTGAGTTCCCCATTGAATCCCCCACTTTGGATTCCCCGGGCCGAAGGAAAAAAAAAATAAACCATAGAGCCATTGGACCATCGATGCCCTCCCTCATGTGATAACCGAAGGTTCCAGATGAGCATCTGGAAGTTGAATTAATCAGGGAGTTCATCCACATTGGAACTCAGACCCCCCAATTCGATTCCCCGCATTGACTTATTCGCTGGGGGGCCGGCCATTTGGGCTTCCACACATCAGGATGCCCGGACACTCAATTGCGAGAGCATATTAAACTCACAACAGAAGCAACCGAAGGTATCCCGTATATGCTCGTCGTTGCTGCGAAGACGCACCATTTAGAGAAGTTCCCTGATGTTAATCCATTGAATCCCCCATTGAATTCCCCACTGATTGCACCTCTGCGTAGGGGCTGCCCCGCTGTGCCCCATGACTAACCAAGGATGCTCACCGCCCATTCGTGTTCCCCCCGCTATTCAATTAAGATCCTACCATTGAGCTTCCCCCGCACTGTGTCCCCCCACCATAGTGAGTTCTCGACTAGGCATGAGTAGCGAAGTCCACTACCGGCCCCACATTGGTTCCCCCATTAAGACTGAGGTTCCCCATGAGTCCCCAGTATGAGTTCCCCCTATGCCTAGAAATGTGGTTTGTCCGGCCCCTTGAGATACGATTAAAGAGCGTCCCCATTGAGCGTAATATCGTCCCTTGGGTTGTCATATATGTGGCATGCACCAAAGGTCTCCAATGTCGATGGTTTCCCCCATATGCGGGATGCCCAAGGCGAGGATTCCCCACCATCTAAGACCCAACGGTCTGCGCAACAGTTGGGTTCCCAAAACAAGTGCGTAATATTGAGAGTTTGCAACTCACTGCAGAAGTGAGATAGTATCGATGGGTATAGAATTACGTATACAACAAAACCACTGAGTGGGTTCGTGAAAGCTAGGCCCCCGCCAGAGAGTTAGTGAACGTACGTAGCGGTCGTCTGAGAAAAAAGATCACAAAGCATCTGGGTATCCTCTGCCCATAATGTAAGTTATTGCTAGCTATAAGAGGTAGCTAAAAAATTGTAAGAAGCCGATTGAACTGATTATGCGCAATCGACGAGAATGAACTAAGGTATCATACCCCCATTAAGCGAAGAATCATGTTGTCATAAAATTACTCGGGTTTTACGATTGCTACCCTTCTGAGGTTCGCCTCGCCGCAGTCTGGGCGATATAATCGACATTGAGTGTCCTCGTGCGGACGATATCAGCAAATTAACTCGCGAGCTATCTTCGAGCTAAGTAATCGGAAACGAGTGAGTATCCTATTACAACTGGCTTGAACGGATTTAGTCACCGCATTCGTCAAAGCCCGGACAGGGACGAAGCAAAGCTCAGCCTCCTAAGCTCCTTATATGTGGATTTTCCTAGCTCGCATGCTTCATATCTTTCAAGCGGCACTCGCTGCAAGCCCTCATTGACTGAGAAGAGCAACGATCATAACATATATGAATGCCTCATCCCGGCACCGGCCCCACATAGAGAGTACTGTTAAATAACACCATAGAATGCTATCCGCACATTGGATGCCTACTACCGACAGTCTCCAAGACGCTAAGATCTGATCCGATCTGAATTCCCGATTTGGAGGATTCCCCATTGAGTTCCCTCCCATCTGGAGCCCACTTGGGTTTCCCCAAGAGCGTGGTAGGAGGACTGCACAGGCGTGCGACGACTCCCAGTCGAAGTTGTTAAGCTGGAACATCCTTCGTTTAACGCAGGGAGCAGAGCCAACGATCCAGTAGCTATTGCGACATGTCCCCGGCTGCCCCTTTCACGAAGCTGAAGGCACAGGGATTCCTAGAGTTAAGCACTTGTCAGCCGTAGTAACTCCTACTTGAATATAGATTAAATTTAGGACACCTGTCATGAACATGAACAAGATACCTTGAATGCATGTTATCTACATGACATGTAAGTATCGGGACGCGTAATCAACGCCAGAGAAGCTAGGACTACTCCCCGAGGCAACTTTGCCTAAGGATCGCAGCAGTCAAAATTGATAAGTCGACGCCGACAAATTTACCTCGAAGGATCCTTGTCCCGCGATAAACAATCTCAATCGGAAGAAGAGAGCGGGGGCAGCAACGACAAAGCCGAGGAGACCAATACGGATCGGCAGTTAAGATATATTAGGCTACTCTGGTAGTACTGACATTTCATAAATTTGCGCACAAAATTTTTAGTGCACGATCTCGAATCCAACCATCTTTGCAGAAGTGTTACACATTCCTCAGGAGAGTAATGAATGTCCCTCGGACATAGCCTGTACACTTATGAGAGGCGGGGAGTTTACCAGAAAGACTCGAAACATGGAAATGCAGTTTCTCTCCGTTGGGAGCTGAATCGCACTCTCGCAGCACTGATGGCCCGCTCCTGGAGCCTAGAACGTAGTAGGGGCACCGAATACTTCACGAAGTCGGCAATAGTGACTCAGACTATACAAGTAGAGGCTGGGCAAACTAAGACGGAGACGTGCCTAAAGAAGTGATAATCATAACCGACGGCAAATATCCGAGCACAGAATACGGAGGAATAATGACATTATGCAGAACAATTCAGCTACTCCTTGTACTCCATACCTCGGTACTGGAATATATCGCCGACAAGCCATCTGATCATATATGTTAACTGGTCGCATTCCGAAAACTGGGTCACGGTCAGCAAGAGAATGTCCAAAAAGCTAAAGTCGTGAACTGATATGGAGAGGACACTGTCACATGACGACCCGAGGGGCAAATCTATGACAAAGGCGTAAATATATTCTGCATCACGGACACACGAACGCAACCCCGATACCCCGAGTCAGCTAACGGACTTTAATCACATATGGGGAGCCACAGCGGTCTTGCAGAACGTTAAACCTACATTTAAACCAAGAAAGACTTCCGACCCCGTCAGGCTACATGCTGCGGTAAGGATAGGGAGAAACATTTCGATAACGCTAGGGATTACCTACTAAATGATTAACGGTAATAAGTTATGTAGGCGAGGTGTTCTTGAGTCAGGTGAGACAAGAGCATCGTGTGATACATAGGCGTGATATGGCGATCAACTCTGGGGACTCGCCGACATCTCTGTTGAACTACAGGAAGTCTATATAAGGACCGCGAGGTACAAAACGAGTAGATACAAGAAGAGATGCATGCACCTCGACATGACTTGACGGAGTTCCTGTATGAGCACACGAGGCGGGATCCTGTTGGGGGAACGATGGTATCTGCGACAGTACAAATACTTCACACTACAAAGCATAGGTTCCCAACCATATGGGTCCCCATTGCTTGGGGGTACGCTCTTTAGCCCGTCCGGAATTTAAACTATTAAGTCGTAGTAGACCCTAAGTCGACCCTACTCCATGCCTAAGAATCGGTAAATGACGATTCTTGAGTATCCGACGACCCCCCAGTTCTACAATGTTCTAACTAAACTCCATCTAACGCTGGTGTACAGTCCATTCCCCTAACGGGATCAGGCGAGCCGTACAGATGACCTCTTATAGGATGCTACTCAAAATGTCCCAAGCAGCCTATATGGAGTAAGTCGTGAACAGATAAGGGGGGGCGCTAGTACCAATCTGTTTTTGTCACGTGTGAATGGTAATGTACTAATTTGTTCTACAAACTGAAAAATAAAGATGTGGGTCAACGCGACAAAGCGTGTCCTGTACACATAGCATGCAACGAACGGGGGGGCATGATCAAATCGTGCAATTAATCTTAAAGCCTGCGTAAGTCACGGCGGATACCCGAGGTATGAGGGTGATTTTCCCTCCGTCTTGAAGAGTTCGGCATTCGTCCCTCTTGTCCCAGTGTCTAAAAAAAGAATGAGAGCGGGATTCCTACATTGGGCTATTCCCGCATTATCGAGTTTCACCATCCCATGGGTGAAATTAAGAACCAGAGACCCGCCATTGAATTCCCCATATTTAACTATCCAGGCGCTATACCCCGGCATCTGGGAACGACCCGTTCCCCGCCCCAAGTCGTGCCGACATTAGGAAGCACATCTACTCGCACCACCCTAAATACGGAGGGTTTTTTTCGCCATCATGGACAATTATTCCCCCGCCGGTATTGATTAAGGTAACCATGAGGGTTTCTCCCATATGAGTTGCGTGAACCCCAACTCTAAGGCGTGGTTGCGCCTACCAATTATACCAACTCCCTCGAACCGAAGGTAATCCCCCCACTGTGTACACGTTTCATCACGCCAATATGCGTCCTGCACCGCATAAATTGTGGGCGGGCGTGTCACGAAGTTTAGATTTCCCGCATCTGAGGTTCCCCAGAGTTGGGCTGTGTCGCCTCATTGGAATATATCCCTCTATTGACATTCAGAGAGTGCTCCCAGTCAATATCAACCATTAGATATGAACCACTCTGCCAAGATTAAATCACTGAATGAAATTGATCATTTAAGGTTTTCCGCCATTCGAGAATATCTACCGCATCTTGAGTTCCTGCATTGATGTCACCCATTGGCAATTCCCATCCGATTCTGACACTGAGGTTTGCCTCATCTGGGTTTCTCTCCCCTATTAAAACCAAGCGGTTCCAGCCATTGGGTTCCCCACATGACTTCCCCCATTGAACATCGCCTGACATGCCCACCCATATGGGTTTCCACATAGGGATTTCCCATTCGAGATGTCCCCCATTGAGTTCCCCCATTGAGTTTCCGCGCATATGAGTTCCCAGCCATTGAGTTCCCCCATTAGGGTTCCCATTGGGATTCCCCATTAAGCACTGGAGCCCATTGATTAATAACCAAAGGCTCCTTTCACCAATTGAGTTCACCTCATTGGAGAATCGCGCCTTATGGGATTCCCAAATAACCCCCTCGCTGCCAAGGTGCCGCCCTCAACATCCCGCGCGAGTGGGTGGGCTTCAGCGGCGTAGACATATTAGCCTGTCGGCTTCATTATCGCCGAAAGTATTACACCGCCATACTATGCTGAATGCTGAGGTTTACTTCAACGTAAAAACCCATTGTTTGTGACGCATAACTTTAACAGGTGCTGCCGGCAAATTGCGCTAGACCAGCATCGTAACTATCATGGATTCGATTCCATTATTGCAGTACGGAGGTCCCGGCGCAGCAGTCACCCTTAATTGGATATAGCACTCGCGACTTGGGTTCCCAATACCGAGTCCAACCACCATCCCTGGTAACCTATACAAGACACAAGGGTCCTCGACCGGCGTCCATGCAGATCTGACCGCAGTGGGTATTCTTAGAGCCAGCATATATCGCGGAGTGTCGTGCCCTGGGAATTTCCCTCAGCAATCTTCAGCAGGCGCTATGCCCTGAAGTCATACGAGGTAATTAAAAAACGCGGTCGACTCATATCTCTGAATTAAGAGTCTATCACATAAGCTCCATTCCCTTTCCCAAAGCCCGGCTTGAGTATTGA
>NW_015439909.1:18616-29623 GCF_001577835.2 Coturnix japonica | reverse complement strand
TTCTATAATGGGGAGATTTTGGGTTTCCGAAAGGGGGTTTGGGGTCCCATATGGGTTTTTGTGGTTGGGAAATTGGGGATTTGGGGTCCATAATGGGGGCAATTTGGGGTTAAAAAATGGCGGGTTGGGGGTTAAGCGAGTGGGAACCCACACCCACACCAAAAGATTTTGCGTTCCATTAATGGGTTTGGGGCTAGAAATAGGAATTTTGGGCGTTAGAAAAATGGGGGTTTTGGGGCCCATACATGGGGGGATTTGGGGTTAAAAATGGGGTTTGGGGGTTTATTATGGGGGATTTGGGGTCCATAATGGGGTTTTGAGGTTGAAAGGGGATGTGGCAGTTAGACATGGAGTTTTGGGGTAGAAATGGGGGTTTTGGGAGTCCAGTATGGAGATATTTGGGGTTAAAATGGGGGTTTTGGGTTAGAAAATGGGACTTTTGGGCGTCCTTAATGGGTTTTGGGGTCTTAGAAGGCGGCGGTTTAGGGCGTTAGAAATGGGGATTTTGGGCCCATTAATGGGGGATTTGGGCGGTTTATGAAATGGGTTTTGGGGTCCATAATGGGATTTTGGGGGGGTCCATAATGGGAGAGCATTTGGGGGTTAAAGACGAGTGGGGATTTTGGGCGTTTAGAAAAGTGGCGGCCTGTTTGGAGTCATAATGGGTGTTTGGGCGGTCTAGAATGGGGGCTTTTTGGGGTCCATAATGAGGGGACTTTGGGGTTTTAAAATGGGAGTTTGGGTTGGAAATTGGGTTTGCGGA
The DNA here is from genome assembly GCF_001577835.2 of Coturnix japonica. Lineage (NCBI taxonomy): Eukaryota > Metazoa > Chordata > Aves > Galliformes > Phasianidae > Coturnix > Coturnix japonica. The sequence continues at coordinate 28,860 of NW_015439909.1, read as the reverse complement.
TTGTATAATGGGGGTTTTGGGGTCCATAAGCGGTTTTGGGTCCATATGGCGGTCTTCTGCGCGGTTGGAAAGGGGGTTTTGGGGTTGGTCCATTTAATGGGGTGATTTGTGGGGTTAACAATGGGGGGTTTTGGGGTTTGGAAATGGAGGTTTTGGGGTCCATACATGGGAGATTTTGGCGCGTTAAAGATGGGATTTTTGGGTTAGAAAAATGGGGATTTTCGGGGTCCATGATGGGGGAATTTGGGGGTTCCTATAATGGGCGTTTTTGGGCGGTTGTAGTAACTGGGGATTTGGGGGTTTCATAAATGTGGTTTTGTGGTATGTATGAATGGGGGGATTTTGGCGGTCCATTAATGGGGTCTTTGAGGTTAGGAAATGGGGGATTTTGGGTTGAAATGGGGGTTTGGGGTTAAAAAATGGGGGTGTTTGGGTTAGAAATGGGGATTTTTGGGCGGTTAGAGAAGGGGGTTCCCCCCCGAACCACGTGGTTCCCACCCGGGCGCTACCACCGAGTCGCACCGGAAGTGAGAGGGATAGAGCGGCACCGGAAGTGCGCACCGCATGGCCGCCCTTCACTTCCGGAGGTGATTCAGCGGCCTCCACCATTGCTATGTAAATTAAGGGGGGGGGGGAGACCCCAAAAATGAGCGATTTAACCCCAAAATTAAAGGGATTTCTCCCCCGAAACCCCCACATGGAATAATACAAAGGGATCTCCCCACACCTCGAGCCCAAAAACGAGCGATTTAAGCCCAAAATTAAAGGGATTTTCACCCCTATTTCCCCCCCTATAACAGCACAATGGTACGGTCCAGCTCAATGTTAGCCTATGGGAGGGCGCTACCATTGTATAGCATGGGGGGGGGGGGGGGGGGGAGGGGAATTCAACTTTACCCACCCGACCCCAAAAATGAGTGATTTCACCCCAAAATTAAAGGGATTTTCACCCCCCAAAAACAACAGATTTAACCCCAAAATTAAAGGGGTTTTCACACCCAAAATCGGGCGATTTGGGCCCAGAATTAAAGGGATTTCCCCCCCACTTCTCCCCCCCCCAGGAACAGAGTAATGGTACGGTCCGGCTCAATGTTAGTCTATGGGAGGGCGATACCATTGTACTGCATGGGGGGGGGTGTTAAATTTAAATGACCCCAAAAATGGGCAGAATTGACCCCAAAAATGGGGGAAATGGCCCCAAAATTGGGAGAATTGACCCCAAAAATGGGGATAAATGACCCCAAAATGGACTAAAATCACCCTAAAGTGACTGAAATGAGCCTAAAAATGGTGATAAATGACATTAAAATAGGCAGAATTGACCCCAAAAACGAGGGAAATAACCCCAAAATGGGGGAAATGACCCAAAAATGGGCAGAATTGACCCCAAAATTGATGGAATTGACCCTAAAAATGGGGAAAATGATCCCAAAATTGAAGGAAATTACCCCAAAACTGAAGGAAATGACCCCAAAATGGGGATAAATGACCATAAAATGGGCAGAATTGACCCCAAATTCGGGGAAATTAACCCCAAACTGAAGGAATTGTCCCCAAAAATGGGGGAAATTACCCCAAAATTGATGGAAATGACCCTAAAATGGGGATAAATGACCCCAAAATGGGCAGAATTGAGCCCAAAACTGAGGGAAATGACCCCAAAATGGGGATAAATGACCCCAAAATTGATGGAAATGACCCTAAAATGGGGATAAATGACCCCAAAATGGGGGAAATTAACCCAAAACTGATGGANAAAATGGGGATAAATGACCCCAAAATTGATGGAAATGACCCTAAAATGGGGATAAATGACCCCAAAATGGGGGAAATTAACCCAAAACTGATGGAAATGACCCCAAAAATGGGCAGAAATGACCCAAAAATGGGGGAAATTACCCCAAAAAAGGGGATAAATTACCCCAAAATTGGCAGATTTGACCCCAAAAATGGGGGAAATGACCCCAAAATTGATGGAAATGACTCTAAAATGGGGATAAATGACCCCAAAATGGGCAGAATTGACCCCAAAATGAGGGAAATCACCCCAAAATGGGGATAAATGTCCCTAAAATGGGCAGATTTGACCCCAAAACTGAAGGAATTGACCCCAAAAATGGGGGAAATGACCCTAAAATTGGAGAAATGACCCCAAAATGGGGATAAATGACCCCAAAATGGGCAGAATTCAACCCAAAGTGACTGAAATGAGCCCAAAAATTGGCATAAATGACCCAAAAATGGGGGAAATTACCCCAAAACTGAGGGAAATGACCTCAAAAATGGGGTTAAATGACCCCAAAATGGACTAAATTCACCCTAAAGTGACAGAATCTACCCCAAAAATGGGGAAAATTAACCCAAAACTGATCGAAATGACCCTAAAAATGGGCAGAATTGACCCCAAAATTGGAGAAATGGCCCCAAAATGGACATAATTGACCCCAAAAATGGGGGAAATGACCCCAAAATGGCCTAAATTCACCCCAAAACTGAAGGAATAGACCCCAAAAATGAGGGAAATGACCCCAAAATTGAGGAAATTGAGCCCAAAAATGGGGATAAATGACCCCAAAACTGAAGGAATTGACCCCAAAATGGGGATAAATGACCCTAAAATGGACTAAATTCACCCCAAAGTGACAGAATTTACCCCAAAAATAGGGGAAATTAACCCAAAATTGATGGAAATGACCTTAAAAATGGGGGAAATGACTCCAAAATGAGCAGAATTGACCCCAAAACTGAAGGAAATGACCCCAAAAATGGGGAAAATGACCCTAAAATGGGCAGAATTGACCCCAAAATGGGGGAAATTAACCCCAAAAATGGGGGAAATTGACCCCAAAATGGGCAGAATTGACCCCAAATCTGATGGAAATTAGCCCAAAATTGAAGGAAATGACCCTAAAATGGGGATAAATGACCCCAAAAAGGGGGAAATTAACCCAAAACTGAAGGAATTGACCCCAAAAATGGGATAAATGACCCCAAAATTAATGGAAATGACCCTAAAATGGGGATAAATGACCCCAAAATGGGCAGAATTGACCCCAAAAATGGGGGAAATGACCCCAAAATTGAAGGAAATTACCCCAAAATGTGGAGAATTGACCCCAAAAATGGGGGAAATGAGCCCAAAAATGGGGATAAACGACCCTAAAATGGGGGAAATGACCCAAAAATTGATAGAATTGACCCTAAAAATGGGGAAAATGACCCCAAAATGGGCAGAATTGACCCCAAAATGGCCTAAATTCACCCCAAAGTGACAGAAATGAGCCCAAAAATGGGGATAAATGACCCAAAAATGAGGGAAATTAACCCAAAAATGAGGATAAATGACCCCAAAATGGGCAGATTTGACCCCAAAACTGATGGAAATGACCCTAAAATGGGCCGAATTCACCCCAAAAATGGGGGAAATTACCCCAAAATTGAAGGAAATTACTCCAAAATGGGGAAAATGACCCCAAAATTGATGGAAATGACCCTAAAAATGGGGATAATTGACCCCAAAATGGGCAGAATTGACCCCAAAATGGACTAAATTCACCCCAAAGTGACTGAAATGAGCCCAAAAATGGGGGAAATGACCCCAAAAAGGGGGAAAATACCCTAAAATGGGGATAAATGACCCCAAAATGGGCAGAATTGACCCCAAAAATAGGGTTAAATGACCCAAAAATGGGCAGAATTGACCTTAAAATGGGCAGAATTGACCCCAAAAATGGGGGAAATGACCCCAAAACTGAAGGAATTGACCCCAAAAATGGGGGAAATGAGCCCAAAATTGGCAGAAATGACCCCAAAAATGGGGGAAATTACCCCAAAATGGGCAGAATTGACCCCAAAACTGAGGGAAATAATGCCAAAATGGACAGAATTGACCCAAAACTGGGGGAAATGACCCCAAAATTGAAGGAAATTACCCCAAAATGGGGATAAATGACCCCAAAATGGGAAGAATTGACCCCAAAAATGGGGGAAATGACCCCAAAATGGGCAGAATTGACCCCAAAGTGACTGAAATGAGCCCAAAAATGGACAGAAATGACCCAAAAATGGGGGAAATTACCCCAAAAATGGGGATAAATGACCCCAAAATTGAAGGAAATTACCCCAAAATGTGGAGAATTGACCCTAAAAATGGGGAAATTAACCCAAAACTGAAGGAATTGACCCCAAAAATGGGGGAAATGGCCCCAAAATTAATGGAAATGACCCTAAAATGGGGATAAATTACCCCAAAATGGACTAAATTCACCCTAAAGTGACAGAATCTACCCCAAAAATGGGGAAAATTAACCCAAAACTGAAGGAATTGACCCCAAAAATGGGGATAAATGACCCAAAAATGGGGGAAATTAACCCAAAAATGGGGATAAATGACCCTAAAATGGGGAGAATTGACCCCAAAATTGAAGGAAATTACCCTAAAAAGTGGAGAATTGACCCTAAAAATGGGGAAATTAACCCAAAACTGAAGGAATTGACCCCAAAAATGGGGATAAATGACCCCAAAATTGATGGAAATGACCCTAAAATGGGGATAAATGACCCCAAAATGGGGGAAATTAACCCAAAACTGATGGAAATGACCCCAAAAATGGGGATAAATGACCCCAAAATTGATGGAAATGACCCTAAAAATGGGGGAAATGACCCCAAAATAGCCAAAATTGACCCCCAAATGGGGATAAATGACCCCAAAAATGGGGAGAATTGATCCCAAAATGGGGTTAAATGACCCCAAAACTGAAGGAATTGACCCTAAAATGGGGATAAATGACCCTAAAATAGGCAGAATTGACCCCAAAACTGAAGGAATTGACCCCAAAAATGGGGGAAATGACCCCAAAATTGATGGAAATGGCCCTAAAATGGGGATAAATGACCCCAAAAATAGGGTTAAATGACCCTAAAATGGGGGAAATAACCCCAAAATGGGCAGAATTGACCCCAAAAATGGGGGAAATGACCCCAAAATGGGCAGAATTGACCCCAAAAAGGACTAAATTCAACCCAAAGTGACTGAAATGAGCCCAAAAAGGGGGAAAATACCCTAAAATGGGCAGAATTGACCCCAAAACTGAAGGAATTGACCCCAAAAAAGGGGGAAATTACCCCAAAATGGGGAGAAATGACCCAAAACTGAAGGAATTGACCCCAAAAATGGGGATAAATGACCCCAAAATTGATGGAAATGACCCTAAAAATGGGGATAAATGACCCCAAAATGGGGGAAATTAACCCAAAACTGATGGAAATGACCCCAAAAATGGGGATAAATGACCCCAAAATTGAGGGAAATGACCCTAAAATGGGGATAAATGACCCCAAAATGGGCAGAATTGACCCCAAAAATGGGGGAAATGACCCCAAAATGGGCAGAATTCACCCCAAAATTGAGGGAAATGAGCCCAAAAATGGGGATTAATGACCCTAAAATGGGAAGAATTGACCCCAAAATGGGAGAAATGACCCCAAAATGGGCAGAATTGACCCCAAAACTGAAGGAATTGACCCCAAAAATGGGGGGAAATGACCCCAAAATGGGCAGAATTGACCCAAAAATGAGGGAAATTAACCCAAAAATGGGGGAAATGACCCCAAAATTGAAGGAAATTACCCCAAAATGGGGATAAATGACCCGAGATGGGGATAAAGGAGCCGAGATGGGGATAAAGGAGCCGAGATGGGGATAAATGACCCAAAAATGAGGATAAATGACCCCCAAAAGGGGGAAAATACCCTAAAATGGGCAGAATTGACCCCAAAATTGGGATAAATGACCCCAAAATGGGGATAAATTACCCCAAAAATGGGGGAAATGACCCCAAAATTGAGAAAAATGACCCACAAAATGGGAATAAATGACCCCAAAATGGGCAGAATTGACCCCAAAAATGGGGGAATTGACCCCAAAATGGGGTTAAATGATTCCAAAACTGAAGGAATTGACCCCAAAATGTGGAGAATTGACCCTAAAATTGAAGGAATTAACCCCAAAAATGGGGATAAATGACCCCAAAATGGGCAGAACTGACCCCAAAAATGGGGGAAATGACCCCCAAATCCCTTCATTTTGGGGCAAAAAAGGCCATTTTAGGGTCTACCCCCTTCGTTTTTGGGCCAAAAAAGGCCATTTTTGGGTCATTTTCCCCTCAAAAAAGCCCATTTTTGGGTCCTCTCCCCTCATTTTGGGGCCAAAAAAGGCCATTTTAGGGTCATTTACCCCCCATAAAAGCCCATTTTGGGGCAAAAAAGGGGGATTTTGGGGCCTCTCCCCTCCCATTTTGAGGCCTAAATCCCTATTTTAGGGCCTCCTCAACTCATTTTTGGGCCAAAAAAGGCCATTTTTGGGTCATTTTCCCCCAAAAAAGCCCATTTTTGGGTCCTTTCCCCTCATTTTGGGGCCAAAAATGGCCATTTTTAGGTCATTTTCCCCTCAAAAAAGCCCATTTTGGGGCAAAAAAGGGGGATTTTGGGGCCTCCCCCCTCCCGTTTTGAGGCCTAAATCCCTATTTTAGGGTCTCCTCAACTCATTTTTGGGGCAAAAAAGGCCATTTTTGGGTCATTTTCCACCCAAAAAAGCCCATTTTTGGGTCCTCTCCTTTCATTTTGGGGCCAAAAATGGCCATTTTGGGGTCATTTTTCCCCTCAACGAAAAGCCCATTTTGGGGCAAACAAAGGGGATTGTTGGGGCTCCCCCCTCCCAGTTTTGAGCCCAAATCCCTATTTTAGGGTCTCCTCAACTCATTTTTGGGGCACAAACAAGGCCATTTTTGGGTCATGTTTCGCCCCAAAAAAGCCCAATTTTGGTCCTCGTCCCTTCATTTTGGGGCCAAAAAATGGACCATATTTGGGTCATTTTTCGCCCTCAAAAAAGCCCAGTTTTTGGGGCAAAACAGGCGGGATTTTGGTGGCCATCTCTCCCCCTCATTTTTGAGGCCTAACATCCCTATTTTAGTGCTCTACCGCCCATCTATTTTGGGCCAAAACAAAGGCCATTTTTGGTCAATTGTTACCTCTCAAGAAAAGCTCATGTTTGGGGCCAAAAAAGGCCATTTTAGGGTCATTTACCCCCCCAAAAAGCCCATTTTGGGGCCAAAAAAGCCATTTTAGGGTCATTTTCCCCTCAAAAAAGCCCATTTTGGGGCCTTCTCCCTCATTTTGGGGCCAAAAAAGGCCATTTTGGGGTCATTTTCCCCCCATAAAAGCCCATTTTGGGGCAAAAAAGGGGGATTTTGGGGCCTCCCCCCTCCCATTTTGAGGCCTAAATCCCTATTTTAGGGTCTCCTCAACTCATTTTTGGGCCAAAAAAGGCCATTTTTAGGTCATTTTCCCCTCAAAAAAGCCCATTTTGGGGCCTCTCCCCTCATTTTGGGGCCAAAAAAGCCCATTTTGGGGCCTTCTCCCTCATTTTAAGGCCAAAAAGGAGCATTTTGGGGCCAAAAAAGGCCATTTTAGGGTCATTTTCCCCTCAAAAAAGCCCATTTTGGGGCCAAAAAAGCCATTTTTGGGTCATTTACCCCCCCAAAAAGCCCATTTTGGGGCCAAAAAAGGCCTTTGGGGGCCTTCCCCCTTATTTTAAGGCTAAAAAAGGCCATTTTAGGGTCATTTTCACCTCAAAAAAGCCATTTTAGGGCCATTTACTCCCCAAAAAAGCCCATTTTGGGGCCTCCCCCCCCTCATTATAAGCCAAATAAGGCCATTTTGGGGCCAAAAAAGGCCATTTTGGGGCCATTTTCCCCCAAAAAAGCACATTTTGGGGCCAAAAAAAGCCATTTTAGGGCCATTTTCCCTTCAAAAAAGTCCATTTTTGGGTCCTCTCCCCTCATTTTGGGGCCAAAAAAGGCCATTTTGGGGCCTTCTCCCTCATTTTAAGGCCAAAAAGGGGCATTTTGGGGCCAAAAAAGGCCATTTTAGGGTCATTTACCCCCCAAAAAAGCCCATTTTGGGGCCAAAAGAGCCATTTTAAGGTCATTTTCCACCCAAAAAAGCCCATTTTGGGGCCTTCTACCCTCATTTTGGGGCCGAAAAAGGCCATTTTGGGGCCTTCCCCCTCATTTTAAGGCTAAAAAAGGCCATTTTAGGGTCATTTTCACCTCAAAAAAGCCATTTTAGGGTCATTTTCCCCCCAAAAAAGCCCATTTTTGGGCCTAAACCCCCCATTTTCGGGCCTAAACCCCTCATTTAACCCCCTCCCCGAATCCAGCCCCATTTCCCCCCATTTTAACCCCATTTCCCTCATTTTTTACCTCAAAACCCCCCCATTTTCCTCACATTTCCCCCCATATTTCGGCCCATTTTCCCCCTTCAAACCCAGCCCCAAAACCCCACGATTCCACCCCAAACCACCCCCACCCCCTCCCCCACACCCCCCTCTATCCCCACGACTCCATTTGAGCCCCAAAATCGCCTTTTTTCACCCCATTTTAACCCTATTTACTCACCCCCCCCTTCCGCGAACCCCGACCGCCGCTCCAGCCGCTGCAGCCCCGCGGCTCGCACTGCGCATGCGCCGCGCGCCCCCGCCCTTCACCCCCTCCACCCCTCCCCGTGACAGCGCCCGGCTCCCACTGCGCATGCGCGGAGCTCACTACGCATGCGTAACCCGCTCCTTACGCATGCGTAAGGCGAAGCGCCGCCACCCCGCACTTGCGCAATTGGCGTAAGCGCGGCGCGCATGCGCGCAACGCGGTGGGGCTCGGAGCTGCGCATGCGCCGAGGGGTGGGAGCTGCGGCTCCACGCGCCCGCCGGCTGCGCATGCGCACTATAGACCTCCGGGTTATCATAGAGGTGAGGCCTCCCGGAGGGATAGAGCGGTTCGTCTCGATTTCCTTCCTTTTCTATTGCCACCATTACCCAAAATGGGGCTTTTTTAGCCCAAAATCCTCATTGGCTGTTAGATATTCACCTTATCTGCCCGTTTCTCCCCATATTTGCCCCCTTTTTCCCCTTTATCCCCATTAACTTTAATGCTCCGCCATTACTTTCCCATTTAACCCCTTATAAAGACCCCAAAAAACCCAAAATAGCCCAATTTTTCCCAAAAAATACACAAAAACGGCCCAAATTTGCCCCAAAATACCAAATCTTCTCCCAAAACGCCCCAAAAAAGCAATTAATAAGGATATATCATTAATCAGAGCTTTATTAAAGCAAAATCTGTATAAAAATGAACCCAAAAGGCTTTAAAATGATACAATAATAATAAATATCACAAAAAATGGGGGAAAAAAACACCAAATTGGGCCAAAAAGTGTAAAAATTGGAGGGAAAAAGGGGTTTTCCCGCGCTGTATGCTAATGAGCTGTTGCATATTTAAATTAGCCCCGCCCTCTCCCACTCCGTCCTCTCCACGTGCCGGCCAGGCGGCTCGCCGCCAATCACATCGCTCCACCCTCCCCCTGACCAATCAGCGCCGGAGCTCTCCGCACCACCCCACCTTTCCTTCTTCTGATTGGTCGGAGCCTTCATGTTCCCTCCCCCACCGCCTGTCAATCAGATCTCCCCGTTGCCCCGCCCCTTTCTTTAGCCACGCCCACCTTTTAGGTAGTGGGGTATGGAGGGGGGGGGGGCCCTAAAAAGGGCAAAATGACCCCAAAATAAACGTTCAAAGTGACCCCGAATTAAACCCGAAGCGACGAAAATGGCAGTAAATGACCCCAAAGTATTAAAAAGGGGAAAAGAGAACCCCAAAAAGCGAAGAAATGGCCCCAAATCGGTGAAAGACACTGCGCATGCGCGGGGTGGGGGGGTGTGCCCTTTGGAGGGGGTGGGGTTATGGTATGTGGCGCATGCGCATTGCGTATAGTGGGGGGGGGCAGGGTTACCATGGCAACGCGCGGGCGTGGAGCCTGAGTGAGGCCTAGTGCGGGGTATGGAGCCTGAGTGAGGCCTAGTACAGAGTATGGAGCCTGAGTGAGGCCTAGTGCAGGGTGTGAAGCCTGAGTAAGGTAGCGCAGAGTGTGGAGCCTGAGTGAGGCCTAGTGCGAGGTATGGAGCCTGAGTGAGGCCTAGTGCGGGATATGGAGCCTGAGTGAGGCCTGGTGCGAGGTGTGGAGCCTGAGTGAGGCCTGGTGCGGGGTATGGAGCCTGAGTGAGGCCTGGTGCGAGGTGTGGAGCCTGAGTGAGGCCTAGTGTGGGGTATGGAGCCTGAGTGAGGCCTAGTGTGGGGTATGGAGCCTGAGTGAGGCCTAGTGTGCGGTATGGAGCCTGAGTGAGGCCTAGTGTG